>NW_006264110.1:26136-30862 GCF_000469605.1 Apis dorsata
TATATTTTATATATATATATTTATATATAATATTTTTTTTATATATAATATTATAATAAATTGGTAGCTAAAAAACAAATTATTTTAATATTGATATCTTATATTGTAGTAAATCAGTTTCTATGTTTAATTTTTCTAAATGTTTAATAGGTAAATCAACTTCCCACATTTAATACAGATTAAAGATGATAAAATATCTTAAAAATTTAGCTTAATAACAGTTGATCTGATTGAAATTTGAATTTGATGACATTAAAAAAATCGTATTACATGTAAGAAAATTCGAAATTTTTGGATATTTTCAACAATTTTAGTGATAAAAAGATATATTATAAATGGAAATCATTTATAATGATTTTAACAATTTGATTAAATAAATTTTAAGAAAGTTTGTATATTATTCGATATGTTCATGTTTTAAAAAGTTTTTGGATTTATGTTTACATTATCTTTTTTCAATATCGAAATTTGGCTATATTTTTTTGAAAATTGAAAATTATTATTTTATCATTCATTTGAAAATTAATTATGATATAATATTTAAATGAATAATATTAGTTTTTTCAAATTAAACATATTCGTGACATATTTTAAAGGATCGATTCTAAAAGCTAAAATAAAAAATTATATAAAGAATAATAATAAAAATATCAATTAAGATTTATTTATTAAGTTACAAACAATTTAAGTTCTTGTTAAATAAATCAAAATGTAGATAGATTTATTTCTATTTTCTTCTTTATCAAGTCGTGTCGTGTGTACTTGTATAATATTATAAATTTTACATATTTATTTATATTATTTTATATCTAATAAATAAAATTCTTAACTGATATTTAATAATAACATTTGGAATTGTTTATATTTGTTTTGGTCCTAAACTTTTTAGAGATGTCTCACGAATATATTAATATATGAATTCATTACAAAAATCATTATTTTTTTTATATTTTTTGTTTATACATGTTTATAAACTATTTATTTATTAAAAAACTATTATGATTAAACTACTATTGATTAATCACTTATATTTAATTTCTTAAATTTTAAAAAAAGATAAAAATATGATTGCAAATTGTAATATTTTATATTTCTATGATAAATAAATTATAAGTAAAATTTAATATTCTAAAGCAAAAAAATCGAATTTTAATCATTAATAGATTTCTCAAAAAATAAATTAATCAATTTTAATTTGTTTTTTGTATTTTTCAATATCATCATTACTTGAATACATAGTTAATTTTTAATTTAGAAAAAATTATTTATTTAATTTTTAACTAAATTTACTATGCATATAAATATAAAATATAAATTATGTAAAATAATTTAAATTTCAAAATATACTAAAACATAAAATAAATTTCTGTAATCTGTAATTTTTTTTTCTATTTTTCAATTCATAAATTTAAACAATATAGTTTATTTAGTTTTAATTAAATTTATTTTAATGTTTTTTATAATATTATAAAAAAATATTTTTATTCAATATAGAGTATAATAATCTAATTTTAATTGTTCATTTTGTTTTCTTAAATTTTAAAAATGATTTATTTCATATTTAATTTATATCAAATTATTTTAAATAAAATAATTAAATTATTCAAAAATCTGAATCATATTTTACAAGTCATCTTCAAATTAATTCTTTAATAAATTTCACAATAAAATTCAACTCTTGTTGATATAAGTATATATTATAAAATTAGTTTTTAATATTTGTTTATTGATTTTTAATTAAATAATATATCAATTAAAATTCTAAAATTTCATTTGATATTGATGTGAAATAATAAAAAAAAAAATTTGACATTTAGCTGGAATTGTTCTGATAATATCAAATATTTTTATTTTTTATAATGAAAATTATAAAAAACATTTATATTATTTATATCAAACATTTAATTTCTTATAATTATATGCTAATAAAAAATTTATATCCAATAATTATTTTATATTTATAAATTATATATATAATTTATATTTATAAAAAATTGAATGTAATTTTAAATCATATCAAAAATACATATATTTAAATTATTATTATTATTTGTTTTAGGATGTGGAGACGGAACGTGGAGCAGATTATATTTTTGCAGCAACAACTTCGCGACATCGCGTGCCTCTTCAGCTAGAGTTTAGCAATTGGCTCTCTAGCTCTTATATTGATATACAAGAGTATAATATAATACACATATACAAGACCTACCAAAAGTACTCGATGTTACAGCAAAGAGAATGAAAATAAGTATGATTGTTAACTTCAATGATTATTCAAGAATCATTGTATAGACGTAATTTCAGTTTTCTAGAGCCAAAATATGAAAACTGATATATAATGAATTGAAGTATAGAAAAATCGATCTTAAAGATCATGAATGACGATAGGAAAAGAATGGTAAATAATAAAAAGAGTCAAAGAATTAGATGGCGTTGATAGTTAAGAAACTTAATAATATAAATACATTTTTGAAGTTGGAAGTGAAATTTTTTTGACTATAAAGTGATTCTGAAGGCATTGATAATTGAAGACAAAGGAAATTTAGTGATGAGAATGCGAATAAATTTGAGGAAGATATCTACACCTGCCAAGACGACCCTTTTCTCGTTTTTTCTTTTTAGCCCTTTTTAGCCATTCATCATCATTTTGATATTTTTCCTTCGTTCTCATAATTGATCGCCATCAAGTTTCCGAGTTGTTTTTTGCAATGGGATGTGCTTTTATATTTTCGCCTAATTTATGATCATTAAACAATGAGAATCTCCAGGTGGGTTTCTAACCTCATTCATTTGATTTCCTTTATTTTGACATTTATTTCAATTTTTTGTCGTTTGATATCATATTTGTTGCTCCTGTACTATTCAATTAAATTTGATTTTCTAAAATTTTAGACTAAATCTTTATTATATTAGTTACATCACTTATAAATGTTTGATTGAAATATTAATTAAAAAATTTTAATTCCATTTAATATTTACAAATATTGTATTTCTAAATGAATTTTATTCTCAATACATTGCCCTATTGTTCATTCTATTATTTTTATTAATATTTGATTTTTTTTTTACGAAATTTTTAATATTGTATCTCCTTTTGCATAACTGTTGACGACAGATTAGCATTCCTTTTTTATCAAGAAAGTTTAACGAGAAAAGAGCTTCGTCAACATACGATTAATTAATTCTTCATCGATTATCCTGATAATCTTTTTATCGTATCATCAACGAGTCGATTTTTGTATCAATTGTTAGCTTTTAATGAAAATAAAAAATATGTAAAAAAAAAAGGAGAAAAGAAGAAAGATAACATAAAAGTCATACATAAAAAATAATATATAAATAAAAAAAGAATATTCTTTAATTATCTTTTCATTATCATAATTAAGATTAGAAATGGTATGAGAATCACGTTTCCGATTCGATGATCGTTCTATTTTTGTTTAATTTTCATAACAAAAAAGAAACTAATGCGTGAAGAAGCAATAATCCAAAACTTTAAATTATTTTCTTTTCCTTTTTTTATTCATTTTTTTCTCTTCTTTAATTGCCTTATAAATATTTATTAATAGTTCCGAATTGTAATAACCGATTAATGATCGTTAAGTATTTTCGTTTCGATTTTACTCGTCTTAGGTTCGATTGGATAAGTAAAAGAAAAGGAGCAAGAAAAAAATTATGTATTAGTGATATGTACCATGTGATTACAAGAGATAACTTTATAAAAAAGAAAAATAAAAATAACGAAGAAAAATATGTTAAACTATCGAGCAAAATCAATAAAAAAAAAGAAATAGAAATGAAGAAATATATGATCCTGAATGATTGTAAGTATTGAAAATTATGGCAGTTATACAGTGAAAATTAATAAAAGTTGTATAATTACATAGAACGTTGTAAAATATGCGGTGTTTTATATATTTCTTTTTACAATTAATTTAATTAAAATATAAAAAAATATCAGTAATTCAATATTTTAACAAAAATTATTTTTGAATAAAAAAAAATATTTCAGCATTTGATAGCATTTTCAAAACAATTATTTAATTGTATAAAAATAAAATTTAATTTAGAGTCAATAAGTTTTAAATTTAAGTTTGCGGAAAATTGTTGAAAATTTTTATACTTAACATAATGTTAAAACTTAGATCTAAATTAAAATGGTTGTTCTCCCGAATGCATAGGTTGTATACTTAAATCGATTAGCATAATTTAATAAAGATGACATTTTATAATAAAAATTACATAGAATTTCTTAATTTGTCATTTCTTATATATATATAATTTAATTTATATTTTTTGAAACAAAATTAATTATTTCGTTAAAATTAGAATTGTATTAAAATTTTTTTAACATTGCAAAAAGGGAAATAAAAGAAATACATAAGGATATTCACTTAAATCGATAATAAATTTTAATAATTATTAATAAGTGAACGAAAGAAGGATCTTTGGCTATGAAAAGAGGGAACGATTCTAGAAGTTTATAATAAAAAAGAAAAAAAGAATAATAGAAAATGGAATAAGAAAGATATAACAAAATATAATATAATATTAACAACTACGATGAAGATTCAAAAAGAACACTCAATTAAATTGAAAAACTGAAGAAAAAAATTAAATAAATCAATTATTAACTATCAAATCAATAAATAACTATACACATACACATACACACACACACACACACACACACACACACACACACACACACACACACACACACACA
>NW_006264110.1:31077-34350 GCF_000469605.1 Apis dorsata
ATGTAAAACAATCTTGTATTCTACCATAAGTAATTGTTTTTTATATGCGACATAGTATATTATATTATTATGTAATACATGATACATATGTACATGTATACATATGTATGCATACATGCAAAAGTATATAAACATGTATATGTGTATAAATAAAAAATAAGGAAAAAAACGAAAGAATTAATATCGTATGAATTAATAATGAACGCGTGAGATTTCAAAAAAAAATTTTGTTATTCAATTTTATATGTGTGTGTATACATATGATAGAGTACACTATTCTTTGTGTATTTTGTGTACATGTGTGTGCACATTCATATCGTTCTACATGCATATACACAGACATGAGGAACGATTAAAAGAACAAGTGATCTCGAGAATGAAAGAAAAAAAAAAAAAGAGAGAAAGAATGAAAGAGTGTGTCTGACTGAATTTATTGATTCAGAATGATCGCTAAAAAAATAAAAAATATAATTTATCGATTTTTAGTGTTAAACATTTTCTGTACCATAGATAAAGCGAGTATATTGCGAATAATACAGTATGATTTGGAGACATTCATTGAATTTTATTTTTGTCATTCATTGTAATAGAAACCCTGTATTTTTTTTACGTAACGTTATTTTTACCATAAAATAGAATTATTTTTATCATTATAGTAGGAATATTTTATGATCATCTTTTTATTTTTTAAATAAATATATATGTTTTTTAATTTATTATAAAAAATATTAATTTATATGGAAATGATATTATTTTTTTCTTTTTATAACAATAATATTTTATATTAACTTCAAATATTAATAGAATATTAACATTATTTTATTAAGAATTGATTGATTTTTATTATAATTAACGTAATTTATTGACATTAGTGCGTCTTTATCCTATTAATTATTTCTTCTTTGAAAATAAATATATATATGTTTTATTTAATAAAAAAATATAAATATATATATAATATATATATAATATTTACATTAACTTTTACAATATTTAAATTAAGAATTTTATTAATTTTTATTATTTTTATTTTTTATTTTATTTTTTATTTTATTATTATAATTGAAGATTTCTATATTATCCATTATATATTTTATCTAATTGATATGATCAATATTTGTTTATACCGATATAATTGATTTACCATATGTTGATCATAATGTAAATATTACGTTTTTTAAACAGCTATTTATAATTATATAATAAAGTCCATTTTAGAGGATCATTAATTTTTTATCTATGTTTTGTATCTATCAAGAATTATAAAATCTTTAAAAATGTATATTATTAATGTACATATAAGTATTATTAATATACATATAAGTTTGACATATATAATACAACGAGCTAGCAATTATAAATAAGATTTATAATAATGATAATATAGATATCAGAGATATAAAATAGACATAATTACAAGCTAATTATAAGATCTCTTATAATATAATATATAATTTTTATCTTATGATTTGAAGACTATAGAATTGCTTTATCATTTTAATGTCACTCCCAATATTATCGATTCAACGCAGAATAAAACTGCAATATTCATAGTAGTTAGAATTAAAATTACATTTTAATATGAAATTATAAATAAAATTTAAAATAAATTATCTTATAAACTTAAGCAAAATATAAAATTTCATATTAAAATATGTATATTCTTATATTTACAAATTATTATAAAACAGTTGGCTGAAACGATGATTTTACATAAAAAAATATTTTTTAAAATTTTTTTACACTTATCTCAAATTTAATATATTATAATTGCAAAAATAATTTCTTATTTTTGAAAATAATAATTAATTTAAAAAATATGATTTTTTCTTATTATATATAATAACTTAAGGATTCTTTATAGTTATCTATTAAGACAAAAAATTAATTTTATTAATTAAAAATTGAATTTAAATAAAATATTTTTATTAAATATATTTTTATTTAATATTTAATCAAATATTTAAAATAATTGAAATTTATATAATATTATATATCAAGTGGTTATATATAACTAAATTTTATCTTGTGGATTAATTTATTTAACTTTATTTTTAATTTTGATTGAATAAATTTTATGATATCAACTTTGGATGAAATTGCAGAAAAGTTATTTCCTTTCCTTTTCAAAATATTTATAAAAAATTGCTATTATTATAAAAAATTTTGTCTATACATTATTATTATAAAACATATGTACATATATTCTTATAAAATGAGTATGATACTACTTATCTATTCGTCCTATAAATATGTTGCAGCGGCAAATGTATAATAGATAAATCGGTTAAAAAGCTAGTTTCTCGTGGATTATGATGGATCATAGATTAAATTTAAAAACCGAATTTGAGATTTATGGAAAGCAAAAATAAGATGTAAAATAACTTTTGGAATTATAATATATAACTGAAATTATAACACATAATATTAAAAATGATATTAATATTTATTATAATTTCGGTTATTTTAATTGAAATAATTAGTTATCTATTGTGAATAATTATAAAAATTACAAGTTGTATTTTTTAAATCCTTGAAATTTGTAACGTTACATTAATTATTGCAATTCAAACATAGAAATATTTCAAAAATTTCAGTCTAAAACTTAAACTAAAACGCACCATATCAATTTCATAAAAGAATTATATCACAATCTGAGCATTCAAACAAAAAAGAAATTGCAAATTTCATTACCAAGTATATCAATAAATTAGAAATTCATCCAAATTCTTAAACAACAATTTTTCTGTATAATTACTTATAAATAAGAAGATTTAAAGGCAACATAGTAAGTGTTCCAAATTGTTTTTCAAACAAGCATAGTTTTCAAAACAAAAAATGATATGTAAAGTATAAAGAAGAACATGCTGTTCTAGTCAAGAAAATAATACACAATATATTTGCTTATAATTTTCTGCAAAAAAGATTGATTACAAATAAACTAGAATATATAGAATATAAAAAAAAAATTAATTATTGATAAAATATACAATCAAATATATTTTTATTTGAAGAAATGAATTTTGATATTATTAAAATTTAAAATATATATAATAGGAATAATTATGTATATTTGTATATTATGTATATATATAATATATATATATAATGATGCTTGCATAACTAATACTTTAGAATTAATTTCTATCAATTATGATATAATTTCTATCAAAAATGAAGCAATTATAAAAAAAAATTTTATAATTTCGATCGTTATCGGTAATTTGAACATTAATTTATAAATTTTTTTAGAAATTAGTCGATTTTTTTTTA
>NW_006264110.1:34511-36466 GCF_000469605.1 Apis dorsata
TAAAAAAAATTATAATTAAATACAATTTAGAAATGATAAAAAGATAGAAATGAAAAAAACAGAATAACAAAGAATCAGAAAAAATAATAATGATGAGATATTTATATTCAATATATTATTATTATCAATTTAAAAAAAAATTATTATTATATTATATTTAGTCATATTTTCATCAATAAAATCGCAAAAATATGATAAAAATATTTTTATAAAAAAAATCAAAATTATAAGAATTTAATTTTTCTTTAAATTAATGTTTAAATATTTTTGCTGTTTTTTGTTATCAAAGAGATAGAATTATATAATTGACTAATTACAAAATGATCGTCTTTTTAAAAACATCTGACTATTAATTACAGACTTACCAATTATTTAATTATTAATAAAGATATTATTGTATATATATATATATATATATTTATATCAGTCTTTCATAAAAATCTAAAGATATAAATATTTCTACTGCAATAAAAACTAAAATAATAAAACTAAATTAAATTAAAAAAAAAAGATAAAATATAACTAACATTTTATTGTGGATTATATAAATTTGTTAATATAAATAATTATAAATAATATAAATATTAATAATCAGTGAACGCATATTATTGTATATTATTATATATAAAATTAGAATATTATTTTCCTTATTACTTTCGTGATAATCATCGCTGATTTATTTGAAAAAATTGGTGTCAATTATTTCTTATAAACTAACACTAGAGAACAATAGCCAGAGCAATAACAATATTGTCAATGCATCGATGTACTTATATGCATAAAATAAATTAATAAAATAATTGATAAATGTCAATTACAATTATACTGCTACGAGTGTATGCATATAGCCAAAATTCTATAAAAAAGCAATCTTTTTTTACAAATATTTCGGAAACTAAAATTGATCGATAATTATATGTATAGAAAAAAAATTGTTCAAAATATTAATTTTTACAATATATTAAAAAATCATTGAAATCAGTATTTTGAAGATAAACTTCTAAAAAAGAATAATTAGATAATTATTATTTTAAATATATAATTTTCGATTATATATTTAAAAATATTGTAATAAACAAATTATAATAGATAAATTTTTGTAAAACAAATTTGATAATATTTTCATTATACTATAACAAAAAAAAACAAAAAAAACGAGTACAAATATTTTTTAATTAATAAATAAATAATAAAATTATTTAATAAAATTAATATACAAATTTTATTTTTGGTGTAAAAATTCGTTAAATTTTTTAATTCATATAATATAATATATAGAATTACATACATATATAGATGATTATATATATAGAAACAACTGTAAATATATTTGAAATTATATTTTATCTTTGTTTTCTTTACCAAGTTTGATTAATGGATTGAATATAATTCTTATACTTACTTTTAAATTGTAGAGGATACTAAATTCATTGATTTTTTGTGCAGTCGGTAAATCATTCTATATGATATGAAATTTCACAAAATGAAACCATTTTTATATAAACATAAACTCGTTTATGTTTATATAATCTATGATATATATCTTCATCTATGATAAGAAATGACTAATTCATGATAGAATTGTAGCTAATGCAAGCTTTTAATTTTTTGTATATATTTTAAATATGATATTAATTATTAATTAAATTCTTATACGTTGAAATTAACTTTAATTTACATTGAATTTACAATGTTTAAAATTTTTATAATTTTATTATTCTATCTCAAAATTATATTAAATATTTATATTTAAAAAAATTAAATTAAAATTATATTAAAATATTTATAATTTTTGTTATTATAAATTTTCAAAATTAGTAAATTTGAATTTTATTTATCGATAGATAAAATAAAGATAGATAAGATAAAATAAAATAAATGAATTAAAAATAGATAAAAAATTAATAATTTTTAAAAGTGAACTTCAACCGAAAACTGTATTTAATAAAATTAAT
>NW_006264110.1:36496-38347 GCF_000469605.1 Apis dorsata
ATTATGAACAATTACACACAATATAATTACGAACACAGAATATAATTACGAATATAAAATGTATTTTTAAAAATTTATTTATTTAAATTTATTTAATTAATATATAAAAATATATATAAAATTTATAATAAACATTTNATAATTGCATATAAGTGCATATGTAGTTACATTTCACGCATTTCTAAAATGATATTTTATGAACATATTATATATCAATGTTCAATGTTCAATGTATGTAATATATGCATATACTATAATCTTGAATATAATTTATTTATTCTTGCATTAATTAATCATTAAAGTGTTTTTTGTTTTTTTGGACAATAATATATATGGAGATATTTGTTAAAACATGATACAAAATATAATAATATATTATAACATTATTATATATAATATTAAATTACATTTTTATATTTATCATATTTAAGAAAAAAGTGAAGTAGAATTTAGAATGTGTCAAATTATATGCTATTTTAAGATCACAAATAAAAAATGTTTGATTAATTTTATTAATTATTACTTTTTTAAATATCAATTTTTTTTAATAAAAATAATGAAATATAATATTAATAAATACTATGTTATTTACATGTTATTTTCTCTTATATGAAAACAATTTTTCATAAAAATAGTTATGTATAAATATAATATTTTATTTTTCTTATCTTACAATTTTTATACTCACTTAATATATTATTTTTTTATTAAATAAAAAAAATATAATATAAAATAATTTCAAAATCAATATTTTTCAAATATTGTGATTTTTTATAATTATAAAAAGTTTAAAAAAAAAAATAAAAAAAACAAAAAATACTAAATTAGAAAAATGGACATTAAATATGTGATTACATATTTTTGTATGAAAAGATTAATTTAAATCTAATTAGAATTGCTTTTTCTTTCTTACTTATGTTATAATTGATTTATTTTATTAGAATTTATTTTGTTTGCGATAAAAATATAAATGTAAAAGAATTGAAAAAAATTAAAAAGAATAATAATTATAATAAAAATTTATAATTATAATTTAAAATTCCGAAATAAAGTGAGATGATATACAATGTATTTCTCTGCTTTCTTTCTTACGTTTTATTTAACATAATTTGAATAATTTATAATTTAAAAAATAATTGCTTATAATTTAAAAAATATATCTGAATTAATATTTTCATTTATATTTATTTTATCTTATAGAATTGAATTGAATAGATTTATTTTTTAAAGAATTTCATAAATTTACTAATGAATGATGATTATGAAATTATGAATTTATTATCGTATATGAAATTATAATCATTGAATATATATAATTATGTAAAAAAAAAATGCCAAGTTCTTATTTAAAGATAAATGTGTATTTTTTAAGACTTTTTTATTTAATTTATGATATAAAAAGAAGATCAATATTATTTTTTATTAGAATATTTTTAAATACATTTTATTAACATCAAATATAATAATTTTGTTTAATATAATGTAAATATATAAAAATAAAAAAATTTTCTATTTTGTTTATTCATTATACTGATTATAATAATAATAATAATTTCAATATTTATTATAAAATAAAAATAATGAAATTAATTTCTTAAATTATATTTTATACTTTGATTTTAATAATTATATATATATATATAATATATTATATATATATTTTATTATACATATACTGTATTTATTTATAATAAAAATAAAATTAAAAAATCTTTCTCATTTTTTTTGTAATTCAATTATTCATTTATTATTTTTCTAATAAATTCTTCTAACAAATTCTAATTTTTTTTCTAACTTATAGATTTATTTATAATCGAAAATTTAATGAATAAGTTTGAAATGATATGTAAA
>NW_006264110.1:38914-43412 GCF_000469605.1 Apis dorsata
TTGTAAGAAATTATTCTATTATATTTCTTTTATAATTTTGTGTTTGTATATATGTATATTAATTTTTAGAAATATCACAAAAAATTTTAATATTTATATTTTATATAATCTATTATTTTTTCCTTTTTTAAATATTATTAAAATTTTAGTTTTCAAATTTGATTCTAAATTTTTTTCAATATCAAATTTGCAAATTTAAAATTAAAATTAATATTTAAAAAAAAATTTAAATTTCAAATTTATAAAATTTTTTTATTTTAAGTAAATGAATAGCAGATGTATATATAATTATTTATATATAAGTATATATATTTCGAATTTGATTTATATTTTACATTATATTTATCAAATTAATTTAAATCTTTAAACTTAACATATAAAAATTCAAATCTTAAAAATTATTTCAATTTCCTAAAATAATAGAAAAAATTTTAAATCTTCGACTAGATGAATTCGATTCCACGAGGGTCAGTCGATTTTCAACTATCGAGGACGAAATCCCGCGCATGCGTTTAATTTGATTTCTCCTTGCCATCCCATAGACATGAGTGGTGGGGCCAGTCGGTGAATCGATCGACGTCCCGTCAAACCTCGCGACTGTGGGTGCTGTTGCGCCTCTGGGCGGGGCGAGAGGGCGCCTCAGTCGTGTATCGGATCCCACCAGGGAAGCGTCTAGCTCCTCGAACGTTTCGAAGTTGTTCGTTCGCTCGGATCTCTCTCTTTTCTCTCCATCAATCTTTCGAAAAACGCTCCTCGCGATTTTTAGAGGCTGTGTTTAACTATAATTAAGAGATATAAAATTCATATAATCGGATAACGCATAGAAAGAGAGAGAGAAAAAGAGAGAGCAAACGTGAGAGCGGTTATAGTGTCTTTCTCCGGGATTCGAGATATCGTCTTTTCTTCCTCGTACCCCATAGTAGTAATTTGAAACGAGTCGTGCATAGTATTACTATAGTTTTAGCGGTGCGGATCAACCAGTGATCAGTTCAACGCAACGCTGTTTATATCTTATCGGAAGATCTAAGAACGAATCTACATAAAAATATTTCTTCGTTCAAAGTAATCGTTTACTTTTCCCATTAGCTTATCCAGTTCGCGTTTATTACGTTTATTTGTTTGGTTCTTACTAATTATATCGATTCGAAAAGTGATACGAGCATACATATATAGAAATACACGCACATCTCAGTGAAACAAGTGAAGAAGAGGTGCGTAAAAAGAGTTTTGAAAATCTACGGGGGAGAAACGTCTATGTGCGCGCCCAGAGACACAGAGAGCTACCCTGGCACCTAGCGGACGACGCGGGGTGGTTTCACCAGTGAGTCTCAGCTTTACGCCCTTCTTTTGCTTGCTGATTCACCGTCACGATTCTTTTCAATGCTTTGACGAAAAGAATTTTTTATGTATTCACAAAAAAACTATTTTTGATTTTTTATTCTTTATCATCATATGATTTAAAAGTTATTCATATGAATATGTACATATTTTTTCAAATCTTGTTTTAATTACTTGTTTTAATTACTATTGTATTTTATATTTTATATTATTACAATACTATCAAATATATTTTATATTATTACAATACTAATAATTATATATTATTACATTACTATCAAACATATTTATTGTATTTATATATTTTTATTTTTCAAATCAACATATAAAATAACGATTTAATTTCAATTTTTATTCTAAGCAAATAACATTTCAATTATAGAGGATTATTAATATATGCATTAATATTATATATAGAATAAAATTTATTGTAAACATTGAAAACATATTCGATAAAGTAATTAGTAATATTTTTTATATGAATTTTTTATATAAATTTTCTTATCGAGGGTTCGAGAGGAATAGAAGTAGAAGAGAAATAGGAATCGAAAATAAGAGCGATCAAACAGTCTCAAAAGTGTTTCATTTTTCTAATTCTGTAATTTTAAATAAAGCGATTCGATTATTTGTAAATTCTAGAAAATCAATATTAATTTTAAAATGATTTAAAACATTTAAACTGGTTAACTTTTTTTTTTGTTAAAAAGTTTTTATTAGAATTTTTATTAGTTTTTATTAGATATTATCTTTAAATTTGTTTTTGAATATAACATTTGATTGTATTATAAAATAATATTTTTCAATATTCGAATATTAATACCATGATTTTTTTATTATAACTCTTTAAATAGTATTTTTTAACATTCAGTGCGTTGTCAAACTGGATTTTATAATTAAAATCTTCAAATATTTTTAATTCTAATGTTTCATTTTTCTATCATATCAAATTGTTCAAGTTTTAAATATCTTTGCTAACTTACGGAATTTAATTAATATTAATGTGATCAAAGTAATTTTAAACTTAATAAAATTTCTTTTATCACACATATATAAAATGTTGCATATTTATAATTAATTTTTTTTTTCATAATGAATTGTTTTTATTTATTCGTAAAAATAATTTGTTAAATTTTTGTTATTTGAAATTAAAATTGTAAAAAAATATCCAATATTAAAAATTATTTAATATAAAATAATTAATATTTATGAATTATTATTTAATATATTTATATTTATATTCGATTTCTTAAAATCGAATTAAAATTTATATATTTAGAATATTTTCTGTTTTTGAGTAATTATTTTGAAGTAAAAATTGTACTACAATATAACTATAAAAAACAGTAAATAAACGCATCAATCGCATACATAACGTATACGCTGATACAGACATATAAATATAATTACAGACATATATTATATTTCAATATAATAATAGTAATAATTTTTTGCAAATATCTCAGAAACCAAGAGAATTTGACATTTTTATGAAAAACAAAAGTTATTTAAAATATCGATTTCTATAACAAGAAATTATCGAAATTGGTGGAAGAATGATTAATTTATAAATTTACCAAAAATAAAAAATTATTTAAAGTATGAAGTAAAAAATTTAAATTTTTAAAGTTAAAAACTTAAATTTTCATAATAAATTTATATTATTTATCATTTCTTAAAATAAAAATGTTTTCTTATTTATTGAATCAATAAAAATAAAAGTCTTAATAATCAAGAAAAAATGTAATTTTTTTTATTTACGATATTTTGTTTACATTAAAATTAAAAATTTATATTAGAATTTTGAAAAAATATAGTATTTTAAAAATACAATAATATAATATTTTAATATAAATTATATACATAATATCAAAAAAATATAAAATTATATTTGGATAAAATTAAATAATATGCAGAATATCTAAATAAAATTTAGATGAAATATTTTTCTTTTATTAAACAAGTATAAAATAAATAATATTAATAATTTTAAATATTGAATGTACATAAATTATTTTAAAAATATGTACCATTCTTTTTATTTGATATGAATTTTTTTTTAATATTTTGTTTTAAAAATATATTCACATATGTGCATAAATTATGAAAATATTTTAGTTAATTATATTTATTATTAATTCTTGAAATATATACAATATTCTTATTTCATATAAATATGAACATATTGTAATAAAATTCAAAATTCAATAAAATTTAAATTTCTTTCTTTCTTATATTGTGAACTTATAATTTCCTATTTTAAAATATGAATCAGCTATATTTAAAAAAATAGCTATATTTAAAAATAGTGCAAATAGTACAATATAACAAGAATATTTTATATGAATAACATATATATTTTCTTAATATATTAATTAAATATTTTTTTTTTTACTCTTCTTTCAAAATCTTGTTTCTTGTATAGTAAAATAACTTGTATAATAATATTTTCTCTTAAATAATTTCTAAAAATAATAACTAATTATGCATAAAAGTCAAGAAATATTTTTTCTATCTAACACAGTTTAAAATAAAATTTTCTTTTTCACATTTTTTTTACATAATAAATTTTTTTAAACAAATCTACACAATAATATATTGAAAATATTTCAAGAGAAATTTCTATTTAATTTTTTTTTTTATTTTTAGAAGTAGTTTTTGGAAATGAAATATTTCATGAAAATTTTGAAATTATACGTCATAGAGATGGGGAAAAGAAACGAAAAAAAAGAAAGAAGATAAAGCAATGCGACATTGCTAATGTTACCTGGTTTAAATGTTTACCCTTAAGCTGAGATCTCGTTCCTAAATTTCTGGAAGGATGTTTTTATATGATGGATCGTCAACCGAACGATATATTTTCTTTTCTGATTTAAAAGAAATTATCGCTGAAAAGCAGAAATTATGTCTCGAAAAATATATTATTTATTATTAATATTGTGATTATGAATAAGTTCGATGCTCCACTTTTTTTAAAAAAAGTTGAATTTTTTTCATAATTTTTTTCATAATTAGTTTTTCTTTATTTTGATTTTCTTAATTTTGTTCTTTATTATTTTTTTACCAAAATATTAAATAATTTAAATTATATTTCATTTAAAAAAATACTCTATTACTATTAATATTATAATAATAAAATATTATTTAATATAAAAATTGTATA
>NW_006264111.1:0-200 GCF_000469605.1 Apis dorsata
TTAAACATTAATATATATTTAATTATATCTTCATTAATTATAAAAGAAATGAATTTAAACTTGTTTGTTTGGATAAAATATTTATTGATATATGATATTTTACAAATATAAACAACTTATTTAACTATTTTATAATTAATTTGATATAATAAAATAATATTAAAAAATAAATTGAATTCAAAATTTTTTTTTTGTACATG
>NW_006264112.1:0-696 GCF_000469605.1 Apis dorsata
ATTATAAAAATATATATATAATAAAAATATATTATAATTTTCTTAAAAAATAAAATAAAATAAAAAATAAATACAAAAAATAATATATAAAATTCGTATTTTTATACATATAAAAAATCTTATTATCAATTTTAAAATATCTGAATACGCATGCATAATAATATTTGATATCAAAAATAATTCTTATCAATTTTGTTTTTTCTTAGCGATGGAGAAAAATATTAAAAAATCATTAATTTCTTTTTAATTTTTCTTTAATATAATAAAAATAATATATATATATTTCAAAAAAGTATATCTAATTAAATCTAATTAAATTATAATTGAATCAATAATTGAGCTTATGATTGAAATTAGATAAAAGCTAATTTTAATATAAACTCTTCATAATGTCTCTTTATTTTAATTTTTTCAATTAAAGTTTAACTTCACTCAAAATTTTTTTCAAATTAAACGTTTTTCCTTCGTACATTTTTTTTTTTTTTTCTATAAGCTTTTCAATTGTAATAATTTTTACATTAATCAAATTCATTGAATTATTAATTGATTGATTATTTTCAATAAATGTTGAAAATTTATTGAAAATTCTATTATATTCTATTAAAAAATAATAAAAATAAATTTTATTTTGTATTTAATAATCTAATATTTTTTCTTATTAAATTTATTCTTTGCCATCTTATTCATATTCACATT
>NW_006264112.1:829-5533 GCF_000469605.1 Apis dorsata
ATATTCACATTTAATTTAATATTTAATAATAAAATTAAGATATAAAATTAATAATAATAATATATAAGAATATTTTAATATGTCAAAATTATTTAATTAAATTATTTTATATTATTATATTATTATTATTATAATTTATATTAAACATGAATATATTGAATATATGTTATGTTTAAATAGAAATATAAAATATATGTTTATATTTAAATAGAAAAGTAAATTCAATAATCTATCTAAATTATGTGTTAAATTCAAATATTACTTACAAACTATGTATATTTTGTTTCAGATATTAATGAAGACGATGCCCACGTCGATGTTTAGGCTACTAACTGGCCAGGAATCTCCAGTGTACATATAATCGTTTGATTTCCTGGCTGATATGCGTAGTGAACAGACAATACATCCGCCATACACTACCATATTACTCACTATTTTATTCTCTGTACAGATTTATTCTACGCAAATTGCTTTGTGTTTCGATTCTTGTGAAATTTTATTCGCATATTCTCACCAGCTCCTGCTTAGCAAAGCAACAAACTTACGTAACATGTTGCAATAAATATTAATATATTGAATATTTACATATTGCAAAAAAAAAACAAAAAATATATCTATATACATAATATATACATAAACATTTTATTTATGAATGGGATTCTCTATGTCTGTTTTCTATTTGAAAATTAAAACGACCATTAAAATATTACATTGAGATGTTAAAATTAAATTGTTGCAATATAATATTGATATTTCCCTTTATCTAATGTATTTCTCTTTTCTTTCATCTTATAAAACAATTACTTTAGTGTATTTTATTCATTATAATGTATCCAAAAAATTATTTTCATCTTTTATTTAAATCTATAATCTGTAATAAAAGTTTAGTATCGATTACAAAAAATTCAATATTAAATAACTTTTGAAATAAAGAAAATAGATAAAATAGATTTTATTGCATATTTATACACATTTATTTATTTTTCATTTTATGTATTTGCTCTCAGAAAAAAATTTTTTTTTTATTTTATATAATATCATCCTTTTAATATATTTTTATGAGAACGATGTTTATTAAAAAAATAAAATGATAAAAGATATTTATTTGCAAATAAAGATGTACAAATACAAAATTAAATATTTCATTATTATATTATTATTCATTATTATTCATATATAAATATATATATATAAACATAAATATATATATATATAAATATATATATATAAACATAATAAATACAGAAGTATATTTTGCGGAATCAGCATTGAGAATCGCATTTCATACGATAAGAAAAGCAAAATATACAGTGCACACGATTATACATAGCACAAAGCTCTTTACCACCATTTAGAGCAGGGCTGGAATTCTCTGTACATTACGTAGATAACAACGGAGTATGTTTCTCGAAGGCCTTTATATATTTTATTGGTTTCATGGAAATCATATCGTTTATTTAATCTTTTTTATTCACAATTGTAATTTCATAATTTTTTTAATTTTTATTAAAATTAAAATCTTATTATATAATATTTTGAATGCGACATTTCATGATAAATATTACGGTAATTATACAGAAGAGTACTCCATAGTATTTCTATTAGTTCTGTTAGTTCTATTATTAACATTTTTTTTTATCTTGAATAATGATTTTTTTTAATAACTATTTTTTTTTCAATAAAAATATATCTTTCGCTATTATTAATGATAACTTTAATTAAAGTATATAATTATTATTAATATTTATAAAAAAATATGAAACTCAGAATTATACAAACATTAAAAATGTATTATTAAAAATGTAATATTTTATTTTATCAAAATCATTATCATATAAAACATTAGAACATTAATCATATGAAAAATATTTGTTTTCTCAATATATATTTTAAATACATTTTAATAATTATTATAAGATGAAAAGATTTAAAAAAATTTAACATTTTAAAATATTAATTTTTTCTAAATATATATATAAATAATTAGAGAATTTCAGAAAATTTTACTTATAAATCCTAAATTTAAGAAATTTTGTTTAATAATTAATAATAATTATTGAAATAACTCCATCTAAAGCAATGTCTTTATGTAACATAAGACTGCGCTAAAGATAATATACTGCACACTTATTTTTATTATTGATAAATGATGATACCAGATATATCATATAAAAGATTATATCATTATAAAAGATTTATGGTGTAATATTATTACATATTTTTTCATCATTAATATAAGCGAGTATAATCTCATTAATAAACATTTATAAGCATTTATAATTATCACGATTAAAACATTCTCTTATTAAACGATTTAAAAAACTCTCTACTTATGGAATATGAATATGAATATGAATAAGAAAAAAAAGAAATTTTTAATCTAATGTTGCAACTGAATAATTATTAAAATTTATGAATTTACAAACAAAATAATATTAACATGGAGAGGAGTTCTCTTCTATGTAAATACCGCGCGTCGTAGTATATTTTATCTATTTTTTGTTGAAAATTTTTTACATTTTGTTTTAAACTAATGAAAGAAATAGGATATGCAGTCTTAAAATTTTTAATGAAAATTTGATAAAATTTCAATGCCAAAGTATATTAAATAACGAATCGTATAATAGCATAATTTTCTTATCTCTTGTAATTTATCAGTAATAATTTTTTTTCATTTTAAATTTCATTTTGATTCATATTAATTTTTTTGTACATAAACTTTCATAAAAATTTAAATTTAATATTTGTAAATGTGAACAGTCATAATTGAAATTAAAAAGTAAACTTATAATACTTTGTTTTTAACATAAACAAGAAGAACTCATGATAGTTTTTTTTTTGTTTTTATAATTTAAATATTTCAAATATTTCTGATAAGAAAAAAAAATACTTTTCTTTTTTCTTTTTTAATATTAATTTTAATTTATATAATTTTATTGATTATTATTTTGCTACTAAAATAATTAAAATTAAAAAATAAAGATTCATATATGCATATAGGTACTTTAAGGTTGATGAAAACTATATTATAACTATATATAAAAACATTTTTCATATATTATTAAATGAAACAATAATAACAATAACAAATCCGCATTATTATAAACTATTATCATAAGAATGAAATTTTATGTTAAAAAAACAAAACTTCGTATATTTTGAATAATGATTTTAAAAATAAAAAATATGGTTATAAAAATTTTATATTTTTTCAATAAATATAAATTACATTAGATATATATAAATTAAATATAAAATCAATTTTTTTTTAAAGAAATCTTTCAAAATCTTTAATATTTTCCTTTTCCTGTTTTATTTCTCTTGTATTTAATTTTTGAGAAAATAAAAAATTTTTTTCGTTTTCTATTTCAGTTTAAAAACTTATTTAAATGATTACATAATTATTTTATATATGTATTTTAAAAAAGATACATATATATATAAATATATCTATATATTTGACAAAATAACAAAACTTTAAAGTACCTATTTTAATTATCTATTAAATTTTCTTTTTTATATTGCAAAAATATAAACAAAAAAATTTAAATACATAAAGAAAATGAGAATATGACATAATGAAAAGAAAAAAGAGTACAGAGAAAAAAATGAGTATAAGAGAAAATAATTCAAATAATTTTACCGCTTGTATCTTTACATTTTACCAATCTGTTTTATTATAATATCAGATAATATGTACAATTATGTACCTTATATTAATTTTATTTTATCTGCATTTAATTAGTGCCATTTACAATGCCCTGGAATTGAACATTTTATGTTATTTTATGAAGTATAATGCGCATACTTGTGTAACGGATTCGAGTGGAAAATATCTTTCATATCTAATAGAAATTTTTTATTTAAATATTATTTACATAATTGATAAACAATGTTTCATTTTGAAAATTGCATTTAATACATTGTCGAGTGCACACAAATATACAGCACATTTTTAAAAATAGTTATAAGAATATGCTGCAACCAAAGAAATTATTTCTCAACGCATAAAAATTTAATGAATTAAATGAAAATGCTTATATATAGTACAAGAGTTTTGTGTCAATTTATTAAAATTTATTTAAATTTAAGTATATGTCTATTAAAAAAATATAACTCTATTAAACAATGTACTAATATAAAAAATTAATTTCTTTCACTTTATCTAATACCTTATAATTTGACTTAAAAAAAATTCTTAAAAATTATTGTAACCACTTTCTTTATAAAAATGCTTAATTTATCGAAACAAATGTTCTTAAACAAAGATACATCAATACACACACACACACACACACACACACACACACATTACATATTCAAATAATTTATATTTATTATAAATATAAATAAAAATGATGTATCATACGCTAATATAAAACAAATTTTTGTTTCAAACATGTAATTTCAATAAGAAAAGAGATATTATATTTTATATCGCAGTTATTTTTTCATAAAATATTTTTATTTTATTTTAAATATAAATTTATAACAAATTTTCAATTTAAAGAAAAAAAAAGAATTAATTAAAGTTTAATTATAAGTTTATTTTGTACGTGTAATATCTTCAAAAACAAATATGAACACGAATAATTATGCAAATAAATATAATAAAATTACATATATAAAAAAATTATGTATATACATATTTATTTAATTTATATATATATATAAATTATGTATATACATATTTGTTTAATTTAT
>NW_006264112.1:5696-10222 GCF_000469605.1 Apis dorsata
AAAAATTATGTATATACATATTTATTTAATTTATATATATATAAATTATGTATATACATATTATATATATATATAAATAATGTACATATTTGTTTAATTTATATATATATATTATATCATATATTATATATATAAATTAAGCAAATTTATTAAATAAAGACATTATTATGTTTTTATATTATGCAATATTTTTATAAATTTAATTTTTGATTTAAATTAAATTACATTCATAATATACGAAGAAGAATATCCTATAAAAATTATAATTTAACATTTTACATTTCAGAAATATTCACATACAATAAAAAATTTTATTTTTAATAATAAATAAGATCTATTTCTTTATAAATTTTATGTTTCAGTTGAAATATTCTATTTTAAAAATCATATCTATAAAATTTCAAGAAATCTAAATAATATATAAAATATGAATCCACTCGATACGTTTCCCAAGAAATAAACTTTTACATTGATCACATATTTAATTCTGCTATTTCATTTGTAATCTATTTAATGCAAAATGATTTGCATTTATTAATATATTTAATATTATTAAAAAATATTTTATCGTTTTACATGTTTAATTATTACTTTTGTTACAAAATTTTTTTCTTATTATTCTATATTTGTATCTATATACAGTGTGATAAATATATAAAATGATGAATATGTCAAAAATAATTTTATTAATTATTTATTAATAATTTTATTAATAAATTAATAATTTTATTAATTAATTAATTAAATTACATATAATTGCTTTGTAATTATGTTTATTATTTTTTTCAAAATAAAATTTTGTATTGTGCAAAAACAAAAAAAAATAGATAAAAAGATAGCACATCTTGTAATTAACTATATAATAAATATATGAAAGAAAAAAAATATATTGTTTATTAGCCTGTCTTTATTTGGAATTATATTCAATTTTACTCTGTCAAAAAAAGAAGCATTTATAGCATTTTAATTATTATAGTCAATTTTATTTTCTTACAAATGTTTTTAGAAATTGCGTTCAAATATTAATATTATTATATTATAATATAATATTTTCAATTCGTTCATTTTTAATATATTCACATTTCTTAAGCGTATTAAATAGTTAAATAAATATTTTTTCAAGCAAAGAATATTTTTTATTTGTTTTAATGATTTTGAACATAAATGGCATTCGTGTTTTTTTCCGGTTGTCATTTTAATATTCATCTCCTACAATAATTCATCTTATTATAAAATAATGTTTAATATTTTTAATATTAGTTTTAACATTAGTTTCCACAGCAATTTATGACAATATTTTTGAAATTTGAAGCAACTATAAATATAATATAATATATAATATATAATATAATATATTATATATTATTATATATATATTATATATTATATATATTATAAATATGTTAAATTATATAATTAAACATTTTAATTTATATGATTATATAAATATATTGAATTATATGAAATAAACTGAGATGATAATATAACAAAAACAAAGCTATATTATCTCTATATTATCTCATATTATCTCTTTCATTTCATGTAAAATTTTAGTAAATTTAAATTATTAATAATCGATAATATAAATTTTACTATATTGCCTTTTTTTAAATAATATTAAGCACTATCTAAATTTTACTATTATCAATTTGTAATTTCGATTTCGATATTTCTATTCAAATTTTTCTATCAAACAAATAATTATGGTGCAATATATAAACAAACAATATATGAAAAAATACATAAAGAAATAAAAATCTGGAATACATCACAAAGAATATGCCAATAATAAAATAAAATTTAATTTTATGATTTTCCATACAGGAGAACAGTCAACAGCATTTTTAATAATGCTTTTAATTAAAAATTAAAAATTTATGTCAAATTAAATGATAAAAAATTATTATTATTTGTTTTTCTTATTCTCATACCTCAAAAACACAATAGTAAAAAAATATAATAAAATCCGCAATATCGATTATTAAGTGAACATATACTCGATTGATCGTAAATATATTTTCTTTAAAAATGAAATTTGCAGTTTTGTTATTATTGATTTTTATCTTATTTCGCAGCTATAAAATCTCTTGTCCCATCACGAATTTCAGATCATTCTATGTAAAGTCATTAAAAATAAATTTTTTTAAATTTTTTGAGATGTGCTATCAATTTTTTGAGATGTGCTATCAATTTTTTTCATTATATCTACATATATGATTTATTCTGTATATACATATTATTTTACAAATAAATGAAAATCATTTTGGATCTAAACAGAATATACAAAAGATAGCATTGCGAATAAATATTTAAAGAAAAATGAAAAGACATTAATTGCTATTTCATTTATATAAAATCTTGCATTGTTCACATATCGAACAGCAATTAATTTATAATATTTTCAATTTCAAAATATATTACAAGTATTTATATATAAAATTAATATATCTTAGAATATTTGTTACTTAATAACAAATAATATAATGATATAATAACAAATGATAATTAATGTTATTATTAATGTTATAATTATCAAATACATATTTAATATTTATAACTTCATTCTTTTATATATTCTCGATTCTAAATTATTATATTATATTATATTATAAATTATATTCATATATTATATTCATATATAATTATTCATATATTATATATACATCTATAGTATATTATTACTCATATAATAATTCAGAACATCTATGAAATATGGCAAAATGTCATTCAACATATGATTCAACATATTAAAATAACAATAAAAATTCATATAAATGTGTCATCTAATGATCTTTTTTTTTAATTATATTTTATATTGTAATATTTGCTTTTATATTTTTAAAGAAATTATTCGAAATAATCACTTTTATTTTCAGTAAAGACATAAATATAAATAATAATAAATAATAATATATATATCATAGACAAATAATAAATAATAAATAATAGATATATATATCATAGACAATCAAATTCACTAAATTTTTTAAAAGAATTAATATATCTTTAAAAATATATATTTTAAAATATTTTCCAAATAATTCATTCATTCATATATATTCATTTATATAAGATATTTTTAAATCATTTCATGATTAGAATAACTCGTTTTCAAGATGCAATTATCAAAAATAATTTTATTTTATTGAATATATATATATATAATTTGCATATTATTTCATTCATAGTACAATACTTAAGTGATACTCGAAATAATAACTTATAAATTATAGAAAAATAATATATTAACAAATTTTGGATTATCCTATAGTCTTAAAATTACTAACAATCGATTCCGTTGTATCTATACAAAAAAATCTATACAAAATTGAAATTATTTATTTTGAATTAACCTTATTATTGAATTAATTATTCTATTTTATTTCTTATATATTCTGAATCCCTAAATATATGCATAATTACATATATATTTATTTACATATTTATTTATTACATATATTACATATATAATTCATAATTATATATATAGATATTTATATGAGACATTATAAACAATAAAAAAAATTCAAAATTGTATCATACGGTAAGTTTGTTTTTAACACTATTTACAACGTTTTATATCATATTTATTTATTCAAAAAAGTCAACCAAGATTTTGTTTATACATTCATACTTTATTATATTTATTATTTTATATTTTTTATTGCAACGAAAATATTACTTATAAAATACTATTATAAAATACTAACAATATTTGCCATAAGAAAATTTCAAATATTTTATGTAAAAAAATTTAAAAAAGAAATTAATTAAAAAATTAATATATAATTGTTAAAGATTAATAATTTACAATTTTTGTATTTTAAAGAAATATAGAAAATTATATTTTTAAACATAATTTATATGTCAGATATATTAACATATAATAATTAAAACTATTATTTTTATAAATAATAAAACTTTTTAAAATGTCTATCTCATATGAAAAAAAAAATATTTTGTCTTATAAAAGAAAATAACTAAAATATAATAAAATGATCAACATGTTAACAATTATAATTTTGAAAATATTGCATTTCTAATTATTTTTTTTTTCCAATTCAAATATTATTTTTCGCATAAATTTTTTTTCTATATAAGTTTAAATTGTATTATATTTGTTACTGAAAAATAATAATATATATATATTTATACAGAATGTTAATATTTTCACTTTGAAAAATTGTAAAGACTAAAAATATAAAAGTTAATATAAAAATTGGTATGCAAAAATATTGATTGAGATTTATTTAAATTATATAAATTAAATATATATTAATATGTATAAAATATATATTATATAAATTTTACTTATATAATATTAATACATAAAATATATATTATATAAATTAAAAGCAATCGATGAAATGAAATTTAAATAAAATGAAATAAGATAAAATGAAAGTTTTATTTCTGCACGTTACCATCGTGCTATTTTGCTTTATCTGGTTTTATCTAACATAAACTAAATTCTTAAAACTAAATTCATCTTATTTCTTTATAACTTAATAAATAAAACTCAATCG
>NW_006264112.1:10488-28386 GCF_000469605.1 Apis dorsata
TCTATATAATATATAATCAGATAAATTATTATTTTATCATTTCAAAAATTTTCATCTTCTATTTCATAACTACATAAAACAATAATATAAATTTATTACAATTTTAAATAATTGATCTACGATTGATTTTTATAAATATTTTTATAGAATTATAAAAGAAAAATATCTTTAAAAAATTCGAAAAATTCATAATCGATTATGAAAACATTAAAAACATTAACGATATATCATGTTATATACGTATTTCAAAATGCGATTATCAAAAATTGAAAATAATCTTATTTCATTGAATATATATAATTTACATATTATTTGATTCATAGTACAATACTTAAATAATACTCGAAATGATAATGATCTATAAATTATAGAAAAATACATTATATATAATACAATAAAAATACATCAATATTGAACAATATGTGTCTTTTTACTATCAGTAAATCTCTGAACTCTTTCAAAGTTCATAAAAAATGAATTTATTTATACATTAATATTCATATATAATATTTATAAAATAATTTATATAATTTCAATATATAATTTTTTTTATTTACATATATGTGATAAATAATTCTGAAATTTATTCTAAATTTATTCTAAATTATTCAGAATCTTTCAAATTTTTCTGTTTTTCTTTTTTTTTTTTTTTTCATAATTTTTTTTCATAATACATTATATTAATTAAAAATATCGAAAATAATAAAAAATTTATAATTTTTTAATTTTTAATTTTAAAAAATGATAATACAAAATCTTTTTTTTTATATAAATGCAAAGTCTTCTTTTGCACTTATAAAATATAATTTCAAAATATTTTATAAACGCTTCGTTGCATGAACATATTCCTAAATGCGTCATTATTCCTTATAAATGTTATACGTATGGATATTAAAATTTAAGAAAAAAAATATATATATGCATATGTATATACGTATATTTTCAGATGAAATACAAATATAAATATAAATATAAATATAAATATAAATGCAAATATAAATACAGATATAAGATATAAATATAAATATATATATACAAAATAAAGATAATACAAATAAAGATAAAACTTAAAATATAATTAAATATACCACAACAAACCATCCTGACTGAATATCTCTAGCTATATTTTAATAATAATATTTACAACGTAATATTATTGTCGATCTGATCTTGCGTCATTAATAAAATTATTTTTTTTCACATAATAATATAAATTAAGTTTTTATCATCCTAATTGCGTGTATTTTATATTTACGTTGAAAAATTGTAAAAATCATACATTAAAAGAATTCTAAAAGTATAATACTAATACAAACAATATTTCATTGCATAATGCATATATCTATAAGAAACATGTAAAATTGCTATATTCAATATTCAATAGTTACTGTTAGTAAAATGCAAAATAAATTTGATATAATTATTTAGAAAAAGGAAAAATAAAAAAAAAAGAATTATTAACTCAAAGAATTACTACAAATTAGAGAAAATTAAAATACTAAAAAATTAAATTATATAAAATTTCTTATGAAATTGTACAATAAAAAAAATTTATATATAATTTATTATGATATTATTATATGATATTAAATTATTATTAAATTTATATATAATTTTATTATAAATTAAATTTGGAATATTAAAAATTTAAAATATATAAAACTATTATAATAAAGTGCATGAGAAATTAATTATCTCTTGATAAATTCTGTAAATGGTTTTGATGCATTGATTTGAATAATTCATTAAAAAAACACGTAAAAACTTAGTTTTTTATTATTATATGCTTTTCAATTAATTTATTTATAATATATTTCAAGATAAATGAAAATTTTCAATATAATTCTTAAATAAATATAATGTTAATTCCAGTAAAAATTTAAAATTTCATACATTACAATGTGTTTATATCAAAAATCATTTATATTGATAAAGAGAAAAGATATATGACATTAAAAAAAAGCAAATATATGAAAGAAAAATAATAGTCTTTGTATGATGTTGAAAATTGAATTTGTCGTAAAAATATTTAATTAAAAACAGAAACAACAAGTTTCTTATTTAAAATTTTATCAACTAATATAATATAAAAGATATATAATTAATATATAAATATAAAATTATAATTAATAATATTATATCATGTATGAAAAGTATAAATTTTAAAATATTTTTAACATATATGAATGGATATCTAGAAGGAAGGTATATATTAGAAATTTTCAAAATTTTTCCATAAAATAAAGACTGCTACGTAAAAAATATTTTGATAAAGTTTTTAGACAATATTAAAGTTATTAAACAATATTGGAGATCAAAAGATGTAAAAAAAAAAATGAACAATCATTAAGACATGACGTTATCAAAATTCTTATTACATCTTAATTTACCTTATTAAAAAAAAAATTATTTTTATACCTTTTGAAAAATTGATATATAGCAGAAATATCAGAAATAATGATTTTTATATTTAAATTTATATTTATAGTCAATAAATTAATTTCTCATTATTGAATATTGGATTATTATTTATTTTTTGAAAAAAAAAGATATATATATACAATAATATACATGATATTATTATATTATATTATATTTATTATGTTTTTTATTAAGCACAGTAAATAATAAACAGTTCTTATAGTTTTGCAATTCTTTTTTTATAAATTTTATAAAATATAACAAGTCAATATATAATTATGATAATTATATATATTTTTCTTCTAAATATCTATTCATTTATTTTGATCTAATTTATTTAATTTGAACATAATTTAAATGAATATAAACTCACTTAAATATTTATATATTATATTTATTATATATTATATATTATATTTATATTTATATAAATATAAGTTACATTTATATATTATATTTGTTATACTAGCATTAAAAAAATGAGTTTTGGATTAATTTAAGCTAAATTAAGCAATTAAATTAATATTTGATCTGTTATATGAATATAATAATATATAATATGAATTATATAATTCATATTAAAACAGGAAAAAATATATATCAAAATCTATTATAAATATCTAACTCAAATTAATGCAAATATAGTTTTAATGTAAATTTATTATTAATTTTAAAAAATTTTTTTAAAAAATTATTTAGGAAGGAGAAATATTAAAAATTCATATTGAAAATTAATTTTAATAGACTAATTGATCGGGCAAAGTCAATACAATAAACACGATATTATTTTAAACAAATCGGTAGTAATGTAAACCATTTGTAACGTCGATAAATAATAAAATATATTTTATACATAAATATATAAATTAAAAATATATAATTAAAAAAATAAAATACTAATAAAAATTACAATTTTAATTATTAATTAATTATAATAATAAAAATAATAAAATTAAAAATATAAATAAAAATATATAATTGCACTACAACTTTATCAATCATAAAACGTGCTACAAAATATCATGATTATCCTTATCAATATTGTGAATGTATTATAAGCTATAAATTATAAATTAGTTAAATGTGTACATATATATAATATATATGTACATATATATAATTATATATAATTATGATAATATATAATTATGATAATTATATTAGTCCATATTAAAATAATAAAATATAATTCAAATTCTAAATGTATATTTAAATCATATATTCATGTATACTTTTTTCAATTTATATCAATTAAAAGAATATTTTACATTTAAATTTCAAAATACATACATATGAAATTTTGATTTGTAATTAATGACAAAGAAATGATTTTAAATGAAAAATTAAAATAAAAATAAAATAATTTTTTTTATATGACGAAAATTAGAAACTAAAATATTCTAAAAAATAATAAATATCATTCTTATTAATTTCATAAATTGTATCTATTTTCAAAAATCCAAGATGTTGCAAAAATGTGAAAACATCCATTAATTAAAGATTTCTAAGATAATTTCAAGCAACATTTTCCTTTGCAAAAACTTTTGTTACAAGTACAAGTAGAGCTAAGTATTTTTTTAATTTTACAGCCATATATCATTCAATTCAATTCAATAAATTTCATATTGATAATTGAATTGTCAACTAATTCAAGAATAACAATTTTTGTCTTTAATGATATAAATTCACATATTTATAATATATAATAATATATAATATATAACATATAATATATAATAATATATAATGTTGATATAATAATGTTATAATTCACATAACATATAATAATTCACATATTTATAATATATAATAATATATAATATATAACATAATATATAATAATATATAATGTTGATATAATAATGTTATAATAAAATTAATATAATAATGTTTCTTTGTTTCTATATATATATATACACTTACATATATTATATATAATTTATAATATTATTAAAGTCTTAACTAAACGATTTTAAATATTGCACAAATATGGTGCCTGAACTGATGATATAACCCGAAGAATCACCTACTGAAATATATTATCGTTTATGTTATGAGCATTGAGTGAACAAATGATAGTTTACTTTAACTGTTTGCAACTAATTGTAATTAGTGATTCTAACCATATTCTAATGTAAAATTGTATCGTTATTGAATTCTGAATTTTATTTTATTCTAACTGATCTGATCTAAAAGATTATCGCGGATCTTGTTTTTTCCTCAAAACTTATCTTTTTCCTGAAAATATAAACTAAGAGGGAATTAGAGGAACCAATCGTGTTGGAAGATGGTTTCGAAGAATGGGTCGTTGCGGGATTGCATCGCAGCGTGTGGAGATCAGAACCTTTGTCTTGTTTCCACAATGGTCTATCGCAAGACATGCAAGTGTAATTTGGAAAGTTAAGGAATTATAGTTGCTCATAAATTGTTAGATTATTGAAAATACTTGAATTGTTGAAAATAAAATTCAGATTGTCTTCACAAATCTTGGATTTGTCCTTAACAAATATAATAATATATAATTCTCATATTACATTTTTTATTTTTTTTGTTAAAATTTGTTTTTCCATTGTTGAATGTGTATGAAATGTATTTCCTTTTCAATATATAGACTTATTTATTCATATTGTCTCGATGAACATATCTTTTCTTCGCATCGAATGATATATGTACTTTGTCAACATTATATTTGACATTTCAAATGGTAATATGCTAAATAAGATTAGAAATCCGTTTTTCTAATCTATTTTCTGTTAAAACTAATAATAAGTTATAATCTGTTAAAATTAAGTTTTGTAATTTAATAAATTATTCAATATTAATGAAAAAATATGGTCTAAATTGCATTGTATTTAATATATATAATTTCATATTAATTTTATAATAATTTATAATTAATTAATTTCATTTTATTCAGAAATGTTTTGTTATATAAAGAAAATTTTTATATAAAAAAAAACAAAAATAAAAAATTTTAATCATTGTTTTTCAATGCTAATACAGTACAAATGTATATACAAATGTGGATTTATTTCTATTAATAATATTATAATTTTAATTTTTAATTTTATAATTTTGTGATCAAAAGTTGTTGAACAAATGTCTACTCATTTTAAATGCTCGATTGCAACTTTTTATGATGTGTTTAGATTAAACCAGTAAATGTTTGTTCACTTCAGCAAAATTCAAATATTTTTTTATTCATTAAAAAGAATGAATACTTTTGTTATTTATTTAATCTAAACGCACTCTTATACAAAGTGATTCAAAAATATGGAAATATCCGTTGGAAATTCTTGAAATAATTTCAAGCAATAACTTTCGTTAGAGCTTTATTAATGAGTTATTAATAAAAAATATTGGCTAATCACGGAGCGCATAGTCCTAATCGGATCGCAAAAATAGCATTGATTATTGAATATGAATATCAATTGAATAAATCCAAACAATAATATCAAAGAAAGTGTGTTAAATATTATATTTATTAATATAATTTATTATATAATTTATTATATAATAAATAATATTAAATATTAAATATAATATTAAATATTATATTTATTATTCGAAGTTATGATATAATTATATTATTCGATATAATTTTTTATCGATATAAAAAAATATTTGTTATTTTAAAAAATTAAAAAATTAAAAAATACTTAGCTCTACTCAATCAGATCAAAGTTTCACTTGAAGAAAATATTGTGAACATATCACGATTACATTAGTTTTGTTCTAATCTCATCATGTTCTGATTGTTGGACACGATTATCTGCTGCGACTTTGTGAGAGACTTTGTTCTCTAATACATATGCGCTCTGTACTAATAACCACTTATATAGTCTACTCAATTTTTTAAAAAGTATACCACTTATTACGGCATCTATCGAAGGACATTCGATAAGCATTAGTTATTAGCTTACATCAACCAAACCAATACAATATTACTATTGCGAGCTATGACCTAATAATTACTACTATTATTATCTATATTCTATATTTTTCTATATTATTATGTATCTATAATATGTGTAAATGTGCAAATAAATATTGTTAGTATTTATTTATAAGTTTTTTTGAAATTTTTCGAATTCATGGAATAGTTAATCGTTATGATATTAGTTCACTCCTTATTCATTTGGAATGCTTGATAAATATCAATCAAAATCAATACAATACATATTTCATTAAATTTATATAATGGCTATCTAATTTATATTTATATATGATAATTTATATATTATATATATAATCTAATTTATATATGATTACATATATACAAACTCAACATATAGCATTAATATTTTTGATATTCTCAATTAGTCGATCGCACGACAATTTTATATATATGTTCAAAAGTGAACAAAATATATAATGTTTCTTCTTGTTCATTTATTAAATATCTGATTTTTCTTTAAAAACTTTTTATTTTAAAATAATTTGTTTAAAAATACACAATATAAAAAATAGTATTAAAAAAATAAAATAAATAATAATAATAATAAACAATAAAACCTTGAAATATTTATTACTTATTTTCCATATGATGATTAATTTTTTAGCAATAATAATGATAATAATTTTTTAACGATGTGCACTTTAATTCTATATGAAAAATCAATTTTAAATATGTATAAATAATATTACATTTTATAAATAATAAAAAAAGAATTGCGATATTAAGTTTCATTTATTATTAACTTTTATAAAAGAGCAGATTTTTCTTTTGTTGAACAATTTAAAAAAAAATTCGTTTATATATATGATTATTATTTTTATTGTTTTAAATTTTCACAAAATTTTAAAAAATTTAAAAATATACGGATATTCATAAAAATATTAGAATATCTTTAGAGAATATATTTTAGACATCAAAACATGGTGAAAAAAGTTCATATACATATATGTTTGATAAGGGTGTTATTTAACGAATTTTAACATTGTATTAGATAAAATGAGACGGAGAAAAAATAAGAATATTCAGCTGAGTGTACGTTTGCAATATTACTTGCATAGTCTCTCAAAAATTGAAAATGAAATAAATATATTAATATTCTTTTACATGTAACTATTTCTGAATTTTAGTATAATATATAATGTATATTATACATTATTATTACTATTATATTACTATTATTACTATTATACATATTATTATTACTATTTATTATTATTATTACTATTATTATTTAATAAAAATTTATCTTGAATAAATTTCAATAAATTCCAAAGTATTAATACTATACATCACTTTATTTAAAAACATAGATAAGTCATTGTATAAACATTTTATTTAAATTCATAGCTAAATTGTTGTATAATATTCATTGTATAATATTCATTGTATAATATCTGGTTATTTATCGAAATTCATAAAAATAAATCAAAACACACTCTTATAAGATTTCAAATTAGAAAAATTAAATGTTTTACACAAATTTGCTATTCTCACATATACAAAAAAATCATTAATTACAATTAATTTAAATTCCACAAATCAATATTAATTCTTATCTCATTTGAATTCAATATTTTTTTGTTTTTTTATATAAGATTACTACAAAAAAAAAAATAGTCGAAATTCAATATCTATATTTTAATCATATCATATTAACATTTATATCCATTAAAAAATCATATAAATATTGTTTTTCTTTTTTATGTTACTAGCGATATTTTTATTTATTATGCACTTTAATTTTTTTAAATAATATTATTTAGATTATTATTTATTGTTGTAACTTAATTTTTTATGAAAATTATTTGATTTTTTTAAACATATATTCAAATATATATTATTACATATATTCAAATATATGTATTATTTCATCAAACTCTGAACTTGATTCCATAACATATATTATTGAAATAGCGTTGCTAATAGTTGAATATTGATAATGGGCACTAAAAGACTAAAAAAAGATTAAAAAGGAAAAATGATATAGTAATATCTAAAATCGAATCTTATTGTTTATGTTTATTAAACATGAATATAAAAATGTAAATTGACAATCTTTCTCGTTAAGGTATTCTAGTCTCAATTTGTTCGTTGGCATTCGGTTTGTATATCAAAAATAAAAATATAAAAAATACAAATTAGTGAATTTGTAATATTCATTCGAAGCATAAAAAAAGCAATTTTGTAAAAATGTATACATTTTTTATGGATATGTGATATTAATATGTAATATTTTTTTAAACATATGTATTATTTCATCAAACTCTGATATCTAGATTGATTATTATATCTCTCTGCATAAGAATAAAAAATATTGAATGTAAATGAAATAAAAATAAAGATTTCAGTTTATTGGCTCATGTTTAATCATCTGAAATTCAAATTAATTCAAGTATCATTAATATTACCGATATTTTTATTTAGTTTTGGATTTTAATTTTGTCCTTTGATCCAGATATAATCGAATCGGAATACAATCAAAGAATAAATATTCAAAAGTAAGCTCAATTTAAGAATTAATGAATGATAAACAACAATTAAAAATCCTTATTATCAAGAAAAAATTTATGTCAATATTAGAAATCCAATGCATTCCTGATTTAATCTAAAATGAAGATCAATGCAATCATTAGCACGAGAAGGTCCCAATCCAGTAGCATTCAGCATCAGATGATATCTATTCCAGCTCCGGAATAGCCAGCATTCTAATTGCAATTAATTTAAACATCGTCGATCCTAGTTAGATCCTCCTATCTAATTCCGGTAAGCAAACTGTTGTCTTTATGTTAGCAGAGATGGAAACTCAATTAAAAGTATTAGTCAACATGGTTAGATCATGGTAGAGCATGGTTAGATCAACACTTTGATAACTGATAAGATTTAAGAAATTTTTTAAAGAATCCAGGAAGTCAATAACGCTTATTATTACGGTATTCAAAAAATAATATAAGACGTGCAGTTTTACAACAAATAGATATATATGTGCAAGAAAGCATAGAATAAATTGTCGCAGATATTGAATCAGAATCATCACATGCAATTCATCGCAACGAGTTTGAAAATACATATTTCAATATAATGGTCATGATGGAAGATTTCAAAAGACGCCATGCATATGTCAACAGAGATAAAAAAGTTTTCCTTTATTAAATCTTTTTAAAAATAAAGATAAATTCTATTAACTCCTAAATAAAACTTCAAACTTTAAAAAAGTAAACTCATTTTATAAAGTAACTTAAAAAATCTAATAGATTTCAACTGTAAAATACAATCAACTACTTTAATATTGAAATCGTTCAATAATTTCAATCTAAAGGTTTGAATCAATGAAAGGTTTGAATCAAATGATAATCAATGAAATCATATATAAGAATTTAAAAAATCTAAAAAGAAATTAAATGTTGGACCAATCATGCTAATTCTTTACTTTCACAACTTTTTAAATAAATCCAAAATTTATCTTTGGAAAAACATTATAAATTAGATCTGTATGATACATTCAACTAAAAAAAAAATATTATTTATGTTATTAATTTATGTTATTTATTACAATAAATCCTATTTTGAAATTATATTTCGTGCTATAGTAATGCAACATTATAATTATTAAAACTTCTCTGTTGAGAAAAATTGATTATAACATTTTTATTATTATTATAAAAAAAAGAAATTAATATATATTTGAAAAATGAAAATACACAAGTTTTTTTATATTATTAGATTTGTTAATAGATAGATCACAATATATTTGCTTATCAATGTGATTTTAGCACGATAATTGTCTTGCATATTATAAAAGAATCATAATAAGCATTAAGAAAATTCAATGAATTGATTGCAATAGATAATTTTTATAACTATTCTATTCATGAAATTTTATTTTATGTTAATATTTTAACTATAAGATATATGAAAATTAATACATTTTTATTCAAAATTTGATACTCTACCAATTTATAATATAAAAAGTAGATAATTCTATTTAAAAAAAATCAAATTAAAAATCATTCCATTTAACATATGAAATCTCTTGAAATCTCTGAAGCTCACAAAAAAAAATACATATTTTATTTTTTTTTTTTTTGAAACCATTTAAATTTCATATCTTATTTTTATAATGTTTACTTTAATTTTCTCTTGTGCAGCATATTGGCTGGTCAAATCTCTGCAGCATAGCTTAATTGCTTCTATATAAAACTAATATTTAATTATATATGTCCACATCCAATTAATAATCTTAATGTTAATAAGTTTTAATATTTTATTAATATAGTTTTTCCTTTATTCACATATAGTCTATATTATTTCTAATTTGTCTTCTTTTCAATGCATTTAATGCATATAACTTTTGATTAAACTTATTTAGTTTTCAAATTTTTTAATAAATTCTTCCTAATCCCAAATTATATGATAATATTTTTTCTTTCTTTTTTTCTTTTAAATATGTATGCACTGAATTATCCATCATATCTTTATTCATTTTTTAGTTTTATTTGTCTCAATTTTTTTGATCTCAATTCTTTTAAAATTCTTCTTTACTTTTTATTATCTCTTCATATATTTTTATTAAGTTTTCTTTTATATTATTGAATCTATTTTTCATCTACATTTCTCAATTTTAATTGTATTTTTATTATTTTTCAATTTATTTAATATCCTTTGAAATTTATATTTCATTTGTTTGAATTATTATAAGAATAAAAATCATTGAGCATGTAGTTGTTATTTATTTATTTATACTTTTATGATTGTTGTATTCAAATTTTTGTATTTTCTCATTTTTTTTTATATTCTTATAGCCTGTTTCATTCTTGATCTTTTCTTTATCATATATTTTTCTATATATATTTATATCATTTTGTTTTTCTATTTTTTGTTTATAATTATTTAACATCTTTTTCGAATGAATATATAATTATATTTGAATGAATATATATTCCTACAACAAATTTATAAGAATTTGAGAATTCATATTGAGAATTCAATGCTGATCTGCTCTATATACCAGATTCAAAATAAAATTTTAAATTTTTGTTGTTTAATACTTTTCATTTATATGAATACTCCAAAATTTACAGATCTTTTGATTCAATATCAATCGATTATTCAATATCAATATCAATTTTTTTTTTTTTCAGAATTTCTCATTAGTCATGAATCTCTGTTATCCTTCTTTTTTTCTTTTATCCTTCTTTTGAATCATTATAATAAGTGAATTGAATCCATTCTGTTTTCCTTTTATGTTTTTCTTTAATCTTAATTATATAATAAATAAAAATAAAAACCCCTAACGTATAGACGTGAAAAAAGAAAAACATAGTGCATATTTGCAAAGGAAAGTGCGTTAGCAATTCTTAAAAAAATTATGATCTCCTTAAAATAAATAAAACATACATAAAAATATAAAACAAAATAAATATTTATAAAAAGATATTTTTCTTCGATCTCGATTTTTTAATATATTATTACAATCATCATGCTGAATAGTGTTATAAATTGTTTATTTACCATTCTTTCATTCTAACTAAAAAGTTATTAATATAAATATAAAAATGAAACCACATCCAATGATTTTGAAAATTATTAAAGTCATCATTTTGAATTTTTTTTAAAATTATTATTTAATATTAATTAATATTTAATAAAAATATATATATAATAAACAAACTTTTTTAGTTTTCAAGATATTTACTACTATATATATTCAATATACTATATATATTCAGGTATTTTTTAAAGTTTTCTCTTAAATTAAGATAAATATTCATATATTTATATTCATGTATTATGAACATATATATATATGTTATAAAATAAAAGTATGATTTTTATTCTCATAATTTTATTTCCATCACATAAAAAAAGTCTAGTCTAATTTAAAGTCACTTCTGGGAAAAATTAAAATAGAATTTAAATTAAATTAAATTTTTATAGAAAAGAATCTATCATTGCATATAGTATATGTTGAAAATATATAAATATTGTATATTGTGTAAGAAATTATGAAAATTTTTTTCATGTTATGAAAAATTTTCAAAATTTTAAATATCTTTCAAATATTTTCAAGCTACTTTATTCATCTATATTTTTATTTATGAAATACATAATTATCATTTCTTAAAAAAAGTTTATCTTTAAAAAAAATATTAAAAAATCATTATAATAATAATATAAAAAATTCTTACAAATTCATCATATATTTTTATATCACAAACATTCTTTTGTAAATAATATTTTTTTTGTATAAATAGTTAAATAAATAACTCATATCTTGTTATCAAAACAAAAAATTCATAGAATTTCATTTTATAGTAACAATATATATATATATCATTTAGATACAATGATCTGTTGATTATATATTGATTATCAATATTGATTATCTGACCTTTTTTGTTGAGAAGTCATAAAAAGTCAATGTCAAAATCATAAGAAATATAGAAATATACCATAAAGTTCAGTAAAAAAAAAATATTAAATTTTTTATATATATTAAATATAAATGATATTCTAAAAATTATGTATATTTTTGTCTTAAATTTATATATCTTTTTTTGATCATAATTCTTCAATAATAACTAAAATTTTCATAACATTATTCATGATAATGATTTTAACAATATATATTAGAAATCATGAAAATCAACAGTACTTTCTTTATAAATAATTATCTAAAATAAAACATGAGAGATATAATTATTTTCTAGATTGTATATATTTTAATCAAAAACAAAGCTAATTTGACTTAGTTCATAATAAATTATCTTTAAAAATTTCTTGATTAATTAAATTTTTGAATTATGTTTATCTATTATTTCAACTTTTCTTTTTTTTTTGTTATCCATGATGGACATTTAAACAATATACACTTTGTATATTTCATATTTCGGCAGAAATATTTACTTTCTATTTATTTATTGATGTTGAAACCAGATTTATGGAATTGATTGACAATATTATTAAAATCCAGTTCATGCGATAACATAATATTTCTTTATTTGCTTCTCATTAATCTATTTTTTTTTATCAAGCATTTCTCAATTTTCATTGATGTATCTTTCTCTATTCTTGTTTTTATTAGATATTTTTATTAGGTAATATTATTTTAAGTATTATAGATAATATTATTTCTAATATACAAATAATTTTTTAATATAATTTCCTTCTTTTTCCCTTTATTCTATTAATTCTTTTTATTTTTTTTTTTTTTTTTTGAATTTTAATATGAAACTTTTTTATAGATTTTTTTTTATTTTCATTCTTTTTTTTTTTCCCATCTCTATTTTCTTTATGTCCTAATTTCTTTTTTGCATTCACTTTCCATTAAAATAGCATATTTTAACATCCATTTATTCATTTACTTACTTTTATTTTGTTTTATTATTTTGAAAGCTTTCTTATATTTGTCCATTTTTTTATGTATTTTTTATCATACAAAATTTTATTTACATATATACATATATTTATATGTTATATATATTTTTTTTACTGTTTTCAATTTACTCTCATATTTTTTTCTCTATTCTAACTTCTTAAAAAAAAAATTTATATTTCAGAGATTGGTATATTTATTGTTATCTTTTAAATCTGTAATAAAATAAAAATAATTTAACAATAACAATAACAAAAATAATCACAATAATAAATAAAAGGATAAATACAATTTTACATTGCTTAAAAAAAAAATTTGTCCACAAATTTAACATATTATGAAGACCAAAATTATGATTAAACTTTATTTTATATAATGTCAAAAATTGATAATTTTTTTTTATACTTTCTATATAATAATTTTTAACAAATAAAATGCAAATATATTAATTTTAAGTTTAGGAATCTATTAATTCAAAAATCTACTAAATTTACTTATTTCTTTATAAAATTATTGATTTTGAAGTGTATTTGATGAATTGAATATTTTATAAATTACTATAATAATTTAAAATTTAAAATTTACTATAATACTATATACTATATATTAAAATTTACCATTAATTTACATATATATTATATATATTTTATTTCTTTGATATATTTTATATTTCTTTGATATATATATATATATTATATTATATTATATTATAATATTGAATCGATTCAATAAAAATAATTTATTATTTAAAATTCATTACAGTAATCAATTTATTTATAATAATCATTGCTAGATTTTGTTGCTTATGGTCAGAAAAAATCTATCAATTCTTCAATTTTGAAGAATTATTACTATTTAATAGATTTAAATAATGATCATTACACGATTCCAGTCATTGAACAAACTATAGATATAAATTAATATAGTATTCTAATAATTTGTCAAATAAAAAAGTATCAGTAGATTTCTTAAAACTATTTAAAATTAACATTTTTGAATTCTATAAATCAAAAAGTAGGAATAAGAAAAAGTTAATAATTTTATTCTCAAGTAAATTTTGATCAAAATTATTTTTTATTTTTTTTAGATAGAATTGTATTAAAAATTTGGTTAATACAAGTAGAAACAAAATAATGATTATGACGATTAAGAAATATAAAAAAATTTTCCATCCTTTAATTCATTCATTTAATTCATGCCGAAAATATCGATATTAAAATATCGAATATGCACTTCGATTGTCTCTATATTCAGTCGTTGCTTCAAAAATGCCAAAAGAATATTCACTTCGATACAAATTACATCGCAATTTTCTTTGCTTATATATACTAAATATATTCATATAATTTGCTGATTACTTGAAGTATGTATATTATGTGTTTAACTTATAGTAGAAAACTTTTCAATTAATAATTTTATAATGAATTTATGATAATAGCCTATGACTTATATTCGCAATTAAAATGGCGTAACATCTTAAACTTAGACCATATATACAGAACTATGAATAATTATAAACTCACCCATATTTTTATAATTTTTATAAGAAAAAAACAAAGATAGAAAGTCTTATATACTTTCGAAATACCATAAAAAAAAAAAAAAAAGAAAAAATTTATACCTAAAAAAAAAGAAGAATGTTGTTTAAAAATTACATTTTATGTAAAAATATAAACTCGATATGTAATTTTAATATTTTTATATTCTATTAATTTTTCTTTATTTTAATTATTTGTGATAAGCAATAAAAAAAATACTAATAATCGATGTATTTAGATTATTTATTATTTCTTCTGTCATCTCTGTTCAAATAAATTTTATTCATTTTTTAACTTTAGTAATTTTAATAATGTAACTTTAATAATGTAGTAATTATTAATTTTTGTTTTTGATCATAAATTTATCTTATCAGAATATAAAATTAAATATTAATTAAATATTAATAATGTTGAAATTAAAATTTAATGTTGGATAATAAGTTTCAAATTCTTTAAACCACATTTTTATTAATATTCTATTGATAAGACATTTTAAAAAAATAATCTTCATATCTTTTATCAATATAATAAATGACAATAAATAATTATATAATAATAATTGAATTAAATATGAATTTAAATTGAATATATGAGTTGAGTTTAATATAAAATGTGAGAATATCCTAAGAAAGTAATTTTTGTTGAAATATTTAGAAAATATATCAGATATTTTTATGAAAACTAATATTATAAAAACATCACATTGATACAAGACTAAAATGTAGAAAAAAAATATATAAAGTATAGAGATTTTATAATCAGAAATGAAAAAAAATTTAATTCAATAAATCTGATACTTATAATAAATATTAGCATAATTTCAAATTCAATCAAAATTAATAATCTAAAGAAATAAGGAAAAATCATATTCTAAAAATTTTTAATATTTAATTTTCCAAATACTGTAATTGTTTATTTTCTTATTAATTTATTAATTCTTATTGATTTATCTTTTATAAAGTTGATATATACAAATTGATTCAACAATTGTATTTATTATAATAATAAAAAATTATAATAAAATAATTGTTATTTATTAATAATAAAATATAATGATGAGAGAAGAAAATCTAAATAACTCATTACAAATATTCCTGATTGCTTATTAAAAGATCAAAAATAAAATAAAATAATAATAAAATAATAAAATAAAAATTAATAAAATACTAAACATAAAAATATTAAAATATTAAATTATATATTGAGTTTATATTTTTTTCACAGTCTAAAATACAATTTTAAGAAAATATTTTTTTTTCTCAGATTTATGAAAAAAAAATTTTATTTTTTGTTTTCTCATTTTTCTTATATATATTATGAAAACACATTTTTTAATCTTTGTTATCATCTTGTGAAAATTATAAAAATATGAATGAATTTATAGTTATTGTATTTATAAACATGGCTTAAGATTGCATGAAAATGAAATCATCTATATAACATCACATATGAGTAAAATAATGATCAAAAATTTTGTATACTTTCAAAACAATATATAAATATTTTTATATTTTTATTTATATATAATATGCAATTTAATTTTTAATTATTAATTGTTAAATTTGAAATATACTTATAATATACTATAATTACTTAATATTTGTTTTTTTTTATAATTCTTTCTCATTTTTATTTTTATAACTTTATATAATTTTAATTATAGTTATTTTGTTATAACTAATTTTAGTTTAAAAAAAATTAATAAAATAATTTTAGTTAAAAAAATAATAAAGAACAATATTAGATTATTATAATAAAATTATTATATTATTTATTTTTAATCATTGATTACAAAATAAAATAGTTTTGATAAATTTACTTCTTATATAAGATATCAAAACAAGATATAAGAAGATAATAGGAATCTTTAATATAATTATATGCTTTGGATGAAAAAAATTTTAAAGTAAACATAAAGCTTTTCAACAGGATAATGTTTTTGTTATTCTTTATAATTCTTTATATAATATATTTACATAATTATTGATAATTATTAAAAAATTATTTAAAAAACATGAATTCTGATATGTAACTCATATGTAACTGCTTGTAATGTTTGATGCAATATTTACTATTTTGAATTATTTTTTGTGATATCACATTTTTTTCGTTATTTTGCTTTAATTTAATTCATGGATTTTTATACATAGGTCATATTTATAAATATATGGTTTAAGATCTCAAATATATAAACAATTAATATTATAAGTATTATAAATTTCGAATCAAAATTCGAAATGTTATAACTTAATTTTAAACAATATCCAAATTACATTAATATTTGTAAAATTTCAGGTTATGACTAAATAAAACAACTGTCAAAATAGTAATAGACAAAAAAAGTATGCAAACTTATCCTTTATCCTTTTCCTTGTATTTAATCATTTCGCAAGTATTAAGTTTGGATTTGGTTAGATTTTAATTTCAGTCCATCGTAAAGTATAAAAAAAAATATATAAAGTTCTAGTTCTTCTTTAATTCTTGGCATAGAATTCTTTAATTCTTTCACACTTGATAATGTATACATGTAATATAGTAATTTATATAGTTATTAAATAATTAAATAAAAAATATATATTTTTTTTTTTTTTGATAAAACAAATTTTAAA
>NW_006264112.1:29016-30476 GCF_000469605.1 Apis dorsata
TTATGAATTAATTCTTTTATATTTATTACAAATTTTAATTTTTATTAAAAATCAATTACTGTTATTAACATTTATATTTTTTAATCATAATCATTAAATATTTTTTTAAAAATATATAAATTTGATAAACATAAATAATAGTAATAATTCTATATAATAGTTCTATATAAAAAAAGACAATATTAATAAGTGTAAATAACTTTCAATTACAATGTATAATCTGCAATGTACATTATCAATGGAGTAACGTAAGATCATATTTTTTGGATATGAAATAGCGCTTGTAAAATACAATATGTCTACCTCTCAAAAGAAAAGTTTGTTAATTAATCATTTTTTGAATTCCTTATATAAAATTATTAATTACATGGAAATTCCATTTTAATTTAGTGATTTTTGAATTATTTGACATGTAAAATGAGTTTTTCCGTGAAAAAAACAGGTGGTAGAATGTGGCATGAAGCGCGAAAGCAGGAAAAAAAAATTCGTGGAATGCTAGTAGATTATCGTCGTAGAGCTGAACGTCGACGAGATTATTATGAAAAAATTGTAAGAAATTGATTAATGATTTTTATATAAATTTTAATAAATTATTAATTAATATGAAATTTATTTATAATTAAATTAAACTTTTTTTTTAATTTTTAACCTAAATTCATTTCTAACTCATTCATTACAGTTTCTTAAATTATTAATAATATATATATAAAATATAAATTAAGTAATTTCTAACTATATTTTATTTTTTTCTTTTGCTATACATTATATATATATATATATAAATTAACTACAAATGCATATTTTTTTCATTCTCTTATGTATTTTATTTTTATATATTTATATTTTTTGTAGAAATCAGATCCTACACAATTTCTACAACTTCATGGAAGACCTTGCAAAATACATTTGGATCCAGCAATTGCTACAGCTGGTGATAGTCCTGCAAATATGTAAGTTAATATATAGTTAATAATATTAATATACAATTAGTAATATATTAAATATAATATATAGAATATTAATATATTTAAATTTGGACTTTAAATTGAAAATCAAAACAAATACAAAAATTGATATATAAAGATATTGATTGATTATTTATTTATTATTTATTAAATTATAAACTATTAATTATTTAAATTTATGTTAAATAAAAAAAGATGGAGATAACGAGATGGGCTTATAAGGTAGAACTATTTTATTTTATCTATATCTCATTTTATTTAATGTAATGTAATTTTATCTAATATAAATTTCAATTGCTTATAATTTACTAAATAAATCTCCATTGATATTTTTGTATATTAATTTGTGTTTATTTTGGTTTTTAGAATTAATCCTCTAAAACTATCTTATGAATATTTATATATATTATTAAGTTTACCTAATCATTATTCCTTCAATGATTCAAATATCGAAATTAACTTTATTTTTTTTTTTTATTTTTTTTTTTTTTTTAA
>NW_006264112.1:30756-65633 GCF_000469605.1 Apis dorsata
TTAATATATTTATTTATTTTATTTTTTTAACAATATCTTTTTATTATCATTTCAAATCTGATTTTATTAAAAAATTTGTGGAATAAATTTTCATTTTATATTATTACTTTAGATATTTTTACAATTTTTTTTAGAATATTTTCAGAACAAAAATGAAAAATATTATTAATCAAGAACATATTAAAATTTAAAATTCAAATTCATTATTTTTATATCGTATGTTACAAATTTTATGAAATTATATATGAGAAATAGTATTGTTAATAAATTCAAGATAATATAGTACTATATCATTTTATATTGTGTCATTTGAAAATGATTATAATTAATATATAAAAAACTAATATTTTTTATATTCATATATATTTAAATAATAGAATCTTATGATATTTAGATATAGAATTTTGAAAATATATGTAGTAAACTGTATTCAAATAAACTGTAAACCCAACAAAGATCAATCATAAATATATTAATTTTAAAATAGATTTTATATATAATTTCAGATAATAAAATTAAGTTAACTTGCATAATATTTATTGCAATATATTAAAATATTGAAAATTATAAATTACTTAAAAAACATATTTTATGTATTAAAAATAAATATTGAATAATAATATAATTGAATATAAATTATGTTAAAAAATAAAATATTATAATAATAAAATAATAATGAAATATAAATAAAATAAAAAATTATTTTATATACAATTTTATATATATTATATATATATTACATTAATAGGATGCCATGGCAAGGGAATGAAGACAATCTTATTGATCGATTTGATGTTCGTGCTCACCTTGATTGGATACCAGAAGCGCCAGATTCTATTGATGTAGATATTGCTCTTACTAGTGAAGACAGACATATCAATTACGAACGTTACCGAATTATTGTTCAAAATGAATTTTTAGGAGGTAGGAAATTGCATTTATTTAAAACTTATGTTTTATTATTATTTTAAATTGTTTGTTTTTTTTATAATAATTTGTTTTTTTTTTTAATTATTTTTTTTTAAAAATCTTCAATATAGTAACGGAAGAAAAATTTTTACATCAAATACATTTGGAAGAACAGTTCGGTTCATCAACAAAATTAGATGCTGCTAGAGATAAGAAAAAATCATGTAATAATGTAGCTATTGGATATAATTATGAAACAGAAGAACCAATATCTGAAACTGTAAAATCATTGGATATTGTTATATCTGATGAAAAAGCAGACGATGAAGATAGTGATATTGATTTAGGTAAAGTTATATTTTATAATTGTTGTATGCAATATAATATACTGTATAAGCATAAATTTAATTTTTCTTTTTAGATATTTGTGTAGATGTATCTCAAATAGAGCCATCACAAGCACATGAAATGAATTTAGTAGCTCAGAAATATGGACTTTTGGGCGCTGATTATTTTAGTTTCTTAACACAAGATTTTGAAGAAGCTGAAACGTTAAGACAAGCACGTAAACAAGAAGAAGAAAAAGCTATGTATTCGGTAAAATATTTTATAATTTTGTATTTTATAAAATACTTATAATTATATTATATTATATATCATAATTATATTATATTATATATTATATAATTTATATTAATATATATTATATAATTATATTATATATCATAATATAATTAATAATTTTGATGATCACATATTGATATATTATATATTAATTATGTATACGGAATGGAATTTCTACCTTTATTATCTAGAATAGAAATAGGAAAATAAATATCAAATTTTGCTAGCTATTATAGCTATTTTTTTTTTTCTGATTATTAGAACCAGATAGAGAAAAAATTCTTTCCATTCTCTCTTCTCTACTTACTTCATTTTCAATTACAAATTTTAAGATTTTTTTTAAGACTATAAGATTATAATAGTAACTATAAGATTAGTTATTATAAATATACAATAAATATACAAGTATAAAAATTTTATTTACAACAAATTATTAAGAGTATAGATATATTATTATTATTATCACATTTAGTTCATATGTAAAATATGTAATAGTGATTAGAATATTCATAGCAATAAATCAATTGATTAAGAGAAAAAAAATGTAATTCTTGAAATCAAATAAGAAATTAAATGATCAAGAGTTAATTGTCTACAGAAAAAAAATTTGACATCTCTAATTTAAAATATCTCATTTCTTTTAGTCAGTATTAAAATATTTTTTAGATAAATTAAATGATTTAAAGGAAACCAATTATTAATTTTCTTGCAAATAGATATGTACATAAAGGATATATGAAAGTCAATTTTATTTTTTAAATGGAATTATATATTAATATACTAATGTATTTGATATAGTATTTTATTCCTTATAGTAAGAAAGTTAATTTATTTCAACAAAAAGTCAATTTATTTTCAACAAAAATTAATAACTAATAAATATTTTTTTAAATTTTATAAGAGTTATATAAAAGTAATATTTATTTATTCATGTTTTCTTCTTAGTATTTCATATACTAAATTCTACAAAATTAAAATTAATATAAGTATATGATAATTTGATAGCTATTGTGTAGATTACTGTTTGTTCAAACTTAATAGTATTATAATGTTGAAATCACTTCAAATTCAGAAATATGAGATTAATCAACAGAAATAATAAAATAGATAATTTGAATTATTGTAATTTGATGCATAAAAATTAATTTGATTTTTAAACATTATTTATGTTTTTTTGTAATTAAATTAATTATGATTTTCTAATAATGATATTAAGAATATTAAGAATAAATATTATAAGTTTATTAAAATTTATATTTGCAAAAAATACAAAATATAAAATTATAAGTATAAAAATTATTTTCTTTTGAAAAGCATATTTAGTTGTTTAATTTAATTTAATAATTAAATAAAATAACTCACATTAAAATATTTTCATATTTTTGAAAGTTATAATATATCAATAATTATCGAATTTGATTTGATATAAACTATAAAATTACAAAATTAAATATAAATAATAGTATTTAAAAAAGATGATCTTTTTTATTTAAAAAATTTTTTTTTAAATTGTTCTAAATTTTCAAATAATTTATAATTAAAACTGATTAAATTCTATTTAAAAAAGATTTTTTTTCATATTATTATAATTTCATATTAAAATCATATTATTATAATGATAATTATTTAGATATTCTCTATAAAGTGAATTAAGAAAATATATAACATAAAATTAAAAGAAATATTAAACACAAAAGAAAAAATAGAAGAAAAAAAATTAAAATTCAAAACAAAAAAAAAAAGAATATTCTAGTAGAATATTTAATACTTTTAAGATATTCATATAAGTAATTAATTGATATAAGTTTTAAATAAATATTATTAAATTATTGGCAATATTATTAAAATATTATTAAAAATATGGCAATTATTTAAATAATAAAAAAAATAATTTAAAAAAAATCATCATATTTATCATCATATTTAAAAAAAAAATAGACAACTTCTTCTATTTCCAAAATTTATTAAAATTTTTTTTAATATATAAATATTTTTTTAAATATAAATATTTAATTTTTTATCATTTAAAATAAATCATATCAATGTTTATAATTGAGAAAAGAATTTATAAAACTCACCTTATTCATTCTATATTATATATATATATATATATATATATATATTATAGTATATATATTCATAATTATATAATATATATATTATATAATTTTATATAATATATAATAATTTCAATTAAATACATATTTTCATACATATAATATTACATTTTACAGGGTAGAAGATCACGTAGAGAAAGACGAGCATTTAGAGAAAAGAAAATGATTGGTCGAGTTATGAGTCCACCTAGGTATAGTTACTTTTATATTATATTGAAAAAATACATTCACTTAATCAACTATTAATAAGTAAATAAATAATATGTTCATAATTTTTAATTAAATGTAAAATATTTATAATAATTTGTTTTATCTTTATTAGTTATGCAGCAAGAGAAAGTCCTGAATACAATCCTTATAGAAAATCATCATCTAAGTCTCGCTCGAGATCTATTTCACCTGTAAACACTGGTCAAATAACTTACATTACTAGTTTTGGTGGTGAAGAAGAAACTTATGGAAGTTCGTCTCATGTTACTTCTTCTAATTCAAAAAAAGTTAATTATTCTCATCTTAGACATAGAAGATCAGACAGTCCAACACTAAATGAGCGAACAGTTAATAGAAAACTTTCAAAATCAAGATCTAGAAGTTGCTCTCGATCTATTAAATCTAAATCATACAGAAATCGTGATAGAAAACGTAGTACATCAAGATCAAGGTAAGTTTATTATATTAATATGCATGTATATATAATTATACAAAATATTAATATATTCACTTGAAAAATTATAAAAATTATGAATTAAGTTTTATTTGTTAAGTTATAAACAATTTAAATTTATATTATATAAAATAAAATAGAGCTAGAATGAGATTTTATCTCTATTATTTTATCTCCATCTCATTTTAAGTACAATTTTTAATTGCTTATAATTTAATTAAATTTCAATTAATATTATATAACTTTTGTGTTTGTTTTGACTTCTACAATTTAAAAATTTTACGAATATATATTAATTTTCTATGTATAAATATTACATAGATATCTATATTATGAATGTAATTTATTAATTAATTATAATTAAAGCATTATTACATTTATTAAACAATATAACATATATAAAAAATGTACATTAAATATATTTTCTAAAGTTTTTAAAAAAAATTAAAAAAGAAAGATATTTTCATTATTTATATAAATATGAATAAAAATAAATAGCAGAAATGGCTATAATTTATTTGAAGATTATGACATTTTATGATTTGAGAATGTAAATTTATTTGTTTTTTAAATATTATAGCTAATTTTTTATGGAGTTAAAAAATATTTTATATGCAATAAAATACAATATATGCAATAAATTATATTTTAAATATGATTTCAAATATTGCAAACAAAAAATTAGAAGCATATATAAGATATGTAGTACATATTTAGTTTTTGAAATTGATTCTAGTGTAGTGATGTACAAAAATTACTTAAAATATAAATTAAAATATAAAAAACATAAATTTTAAATAAAAATAAAAATTATTATAAATTTTCTACTCAAGATAAAGTCTTCTTTTTTCATAAATTATTAATATTCAATAAATTTACAATATATATTTTATAATAAAAAATTTATTAATTTTAAATACATGATACAAATTTTATAAATTTTTAACAATTTTCATATAATAAAAATTTATTTGAAATATCAAATGTTATAAAAAGATAAGATATAAATTATAAAAAATCATTGATAATTGATTTACAAAAATCTTTTTAAATAATGGTAGGATTAATAACAGAATGTTCTAAAAAAATTGTAAAATATAATGATCTTACATTTATGTATTTCATATTTTTATAAATAATACAAATATTTTGTTTTTTTATATTTTTTTAAAAACTTTAAAAAATATATATTAATTAATAAATATAATTACATAATATTTTAATAAACTAAATAAATATAATTATTATATAATTATATTTATTAATTAATATATACTTTTAGTTTTTTTAGTTTTATTATTTAGTTATTTACAAATATTTTCTACTGTACACACATATTTCATGTATATATATATTTATTCATATATTCATGTATAAATATATTTATATGTGTACAAAATTTGATTAAAAAAATTTCAAATTCAAATTTTTATTTATTTAAAAAAAATATTTATTTGTTGATATAATATTGTATTTGTATGTAACACATATACATTAATATATTTTGAAATTTTCAAAATACTTCTAAAATGCATTTTTTGGTATAATCTTTATTAATATAAGAAATTATCTCTTCATTCGCAGAACATGATCTTTTCATTTTTGAAAATAGGAAAGAATCGCAAATGGCTATATACGACAAATACGGAAGCTGATTATTACAATGTTATTTTTTTTATAAATATTATTGTAATCATGCGATTGTATTATAAAAATGTCGAAAAGTGTGTATAAAAGAAATAAAAAGCAAAAGAATATGAAATAAAAAAATGCATTTCAAAAGTATTTTAATAATTTAAAGTATTTGACATATATTTGGGAACTACTTTGAAAGAGATTATTTAATATTAACAAATAAATAATATTTTTGAAAATAAATAAAAATTGGCTTCGAGCTTTTTAATCTCGAAAATATATTATATATAAATTCAATTTAGATCAAGAAGAACACGTTCAAGGCATAGAAAAAATACAAGATCAAGAACAAGAAGTCGTTCAAAACGATCACGAACTCGAAGTGAATCCAGATCTCGATATAGAAGTTTTACTAGATCTCGTTCACGTACTATTTCAAGATCAAAGACGAGGTCTAGATCTCACTCACGTCCAAAAAGATCTAGAAGTTCATGTTCGAGCAGTATATCCAGATCGAGATCAAAATCAAGATCTAAGTCGCATAACAGGAGTCATTCTAGAGATAGTTATCGTCGAAGACATTATTCTCCATCAAAGTCAGTATCTAAATCTCGATCTAGAACAAAATCTCAGTCTAGATCTAGATCAAGATCAAGAAGTCAGTCCAGATGCAAACGATCTCACAGTATCGAAAATAAAATGCCAGCACTGCCAAGGTATTATATATATTTCACTAAACATGAATTCTTTATTATATTTATTTTTTTAATAATAATTTTAAATAATATTTTTTAGATATTATGGCCGACGTGGAAAATCATCAAGTTTGGAATTAGAATTATCAGATAATGAAGAAAAAATTCCTACACCAACACCAAAACCAACGGTTACTAATACCATGAGCATGTAAATTTGTATTATATTAATATTAATTATCATATATTATTTTATGATTTTAAAATCAATTTTTAATACTTTCTCAACTTTTATTCATATTTTAGGAACAAGCCAAAAGCAGGGTTAAGTACAAATTCTGGTGGCGGACACAAAGTCAGTAAGAACCATAACGCTTACTTAGTCACTTAAAGCACAGAGAATAAATGACAGTATATACTCTTTATATAATTATTCTCTCAATGAAGAACTTTAACAAGTGCTACTTGTTTTCATTCTGTTGTATAATATATATGATGCAATTATATTATTGATATTTTACATTTAAAAATTTATTTCAATTTTTTCTATTTAATAGTAAAAAGTTAAAAAGAATTTAAATTTTGTAAATTTTAAAATATAATGTAATTTTCATTTTACTTATGAATTTAATATTATTTTATTTATAATTTCATCTTAAAGTAATAGATATTAAATAATTTACAATTATTTAATTGTATTGTAACAATTTATAATTTTTATAAAATTTTTCCTACTGTTATTATATTATCAGAATGAAAACATCAAATATTTTAATAGTTTGATGTATTTGTTTTGTAGATATAGTAACATGAAAAAATTTTGCAGTGTAGGATATATTTAATATTAATTTTATTATGTAGTTGTATAATAAATTTTTTAAGATTTTAATATAAATTTTATTATATAATATGAAATTAAAATTATAGAATGTACAAACATATGTTAATAAGATATATGCATATAACAAATATATTTAAATATCATAAAATTTATATTAAAATTTTAAAAATATTTTATATTTTTAATCAAATTTTTATGATTGAAAACAGACTTTTAAGAGTTAAATTTTTCAGTCACTGAAAATCACACCTCAAGAACGACTTAAGAAAAAAATGCAAGCTTTATTAAATAGGCAATGTAAATAAAATTCATCAGAATTTTTAAATAAATTTATATATTGATATAATATTAAAATTACATTTACATTTTAGATAAAGCTGATAAAAAAGCAGAGCAACTTAGAATTGAGAAAATGGAACAGCAAAGACAAGATAGAGAGGATGAAATTAGAGAGATGTCTTTGAAGTTACGTAGAAAGTATGTTATTATTCTTATTCTATATATATATATATATTTTTTTTTTTTTTTTTTTAGTTCTGTATTGTCATTATTATCTAGTTATTTATAGACAAAGAGAAAGAAGACATCGTTATGAAGGTCATAGTTCTGACTCGCATTCCTCCATATCACGTACACCAAGTCCTGGCCGTAGTCCGCGAGTTATACGTCGAGAAAGAAAAGAAAGAGATATGAGGAATTTTGAAAACGATCGTGAACGAGAAAGAGACAGAGAACGAGATAAACGCGATGATCGTGAAAAGTTTAGAACTGAATCTCGTAGAAGATACAGAGATTCACCACTTCGTTCTTTGAGTCCAAGAAATAGCCGGTAAAATTGCAAATAATATTATAATATTTATTATAATATAATAATATTATTATATTTATTATATTCAAATTAAGAAAATTCCATGAAACTTTTCATTATTATCTATTCTTTTAGAGGCCTAGTCGATTATTGACAAGAAAATATGCAGTTCTTCCATTTGGTGGATTTAAAATTTTATTAAAAATTTCCTGTATTGCATTCCTTCCATAAAATGCTCTAAGAAATGCGATAAAGAAAAATATTTTATGCTCATAATTTACAATTATTCTTCACTATTGATTAATATTGTTTAATCTTATATCATAAAAAAGTAAAGCCAGTTGTTTATTTACCTCTCATTATTATTATTCAATATAAACTTTGTGTCTTATAACTATATGTGATCGTCTAATTCTAAATAAGATTAAATAGTAATGTAAATAAAATTATATTTCAATGAATAGTATTTTTATTTACGCATTTAATTTTCAAAAAAAGATATTTACAATTTGTTGAACATATCATTTATTATAATTAATTTATAAAACATTTTATTAAAGTATTTTACAAATATTTCTCAACATATAAAATTGTTTTCAATTTCAAAAAAACATAATTGTAATACATATATTTCTTTTTATTATATAATAATTATTTTTCTATAAGTATGATTCATTATTAATGCTAGAGAGAATGTGTATGTGTGTGTGTGTGTGCGCGCGCGCGCGCGTAATTGTGTACTATAATGATATAACTTAAAATTTACAGATTTTAAGTTATTAACACAGAAAAATTATTCTCACTTTTTATTGATAGAATTTTAAATGAATTTAATGTTTTTATGTTATATTCTTGTATGTTTTTATAAAGATTAAGTTATATAAAACTGTTTTTCTTAAAATCGGAATTTTTAAATTATGTTTATATATATTGTATATTATTTATATTATTTAATAGTAATTAATAAAAAAATATATACTATTTTATACATAGAAAAATAATAAAATTATAAGTTTTATTAGAATTATTTCTTGATAATGCTTGTATTATTTAAATTGTATATATTTCTTCTTTTTTTTTTTAATATAAACTTACAAAGAACAAAAAAGAATATTTATTATTATAAATAATATAAAGATATAATAATTATAAAGATATAATAGAACAGTTAAAAAAGAATTTAAAATAAATAATTTAAATCTTTGTAACAGTATTATATTAACAGTAGTATATTATTTTAAATTGTTCTTTTATTAATTAGAATATTGAAATTTATTTGAGTATGCCCTTGTTTTATACCATATCTCAAAACTGTTGGTAACTAATATGGCGGAATAGATAGATGTTGATTCCTCAAGATTCGGATTTCTTGGATTCAAATATTTCTACATAATAGAGTTTTTAAGAAGAAACAAGTTAGCTGTTATTCATTTATATCATCATTAATACGCGTTGTAATTATCATTGAGGTTACATGTTGTGTTGTTCTTAATTGTACTAAGTATTATTAATAATAAGTGCGTATATTACTTATTAGAGCAATCTACTTGGCAAACAACTGTAACTTTGATTTTTAACTTGAATGTATTATAAGTGTCATTTACAAAATCAAGAAATATATAATATAGATTTTTAAACTATTTTAATTTTAAATAAAGATAATACGGCTTACGTAATGAGAGTGTTAATATCAATAATATATATTCCATCGAAGGGTTAAGAGGTGCGTTTATTTTTTATTTAAAATCTAATATAATAGAGAATAGTTATAATTGTATTAAGTATATGATTAAAAAAAATTAAATATATTTAATAATTTAAGTTTCATAATATGTTAATTCGTTTCAATATATTTGTAATATGAATATTTCATCAAAAAGTGTGCTTTTTACTACTTATATATATTTTAAACATAAAAATTAAAATAACAAGATGACAATAAATTTTGAATCAATTTAATATTATTTTAATTTCATCATAAATTAAAAATATTTTAAAAATATTTATTGTGTAAATTTATTTTGATGTGAAAGATATGAAATGTCAAATTTCATTGATTTCATAAATTTTGTTGAATTAACATTCAATAGTTAAGTTAATCTTTCAGAAACATGTGTGATTTACCAAAAAATATGAAAGATTCAAGTGTTAAGAACAATGTGCAAAATGAATCAATGGATCAGTTTTGTCCAAAACAAAGTGCAGATAAAAAAGAACCTATATTAAAGAGTACAAATGAAGATGTTCAACGTGCAATTGAAGGTTTAAAGGATATACCAGATGAGGAACTTCAAGAATTTCTTGACGATGAAGATTTTATGGAAGGTTTAGATGTTGTTGATGCTTGGGAAGGTGATGAAGAAAAAGGTCGTGATATTGAATTTAAGACTAGCCATATCAAAAATCAAGAACAAAAACGTCCTTCTAGGTAGTTTTAATGATAGAATTTATATTGTTGTAGCTATTTATTATATTGTAGAAATGAATTTGTTATATAATATTACATAATAAAAATATGAACTATTATAAAATATTATAATAACATTTCATGTAGTATCAATTTATAATTTATTTGTATATGTTATGATTTTAACAACTAATATTGTATTATATAATTAATGTATTTTATATTTTATAATTTAAATTTTTTTATATAATTAATAATGTATAAAAAAAAATGATTATAAGCCTACTTATAGGGAAAGATATCGGCGTGATTATAAAGGATCTTATAATCGTGAAAGACCAAAGAGAGATGAAAAAAAACATGAAGAAATTCGTCGTGATCCTTCTAAAAGCACAAAAGATATAGAAAGGGATAAAATACGTACAAAAAGAGATATTGAAAGTAAACTCTTAGCTGAAAAGGAAAAAGCTATTAAACATTTGTTAGATTCTGATAATGTTGTACCTCCAGGTACAGAAACAGAAGCCATTCAAAGCATTACAGAAATGCATATTCGTAGAAGCCGAGAACGACGTAGAAGTTTAGAACGTCAAAGAGGAAGTTCATTACGACGTAGAACTCCAGATAGAATTAGGATAAATTCTCCTCGGCGAAAATCTCCATTATTATTAAGTCCAGAACGTTGTAGAAGTACTCTCAAAATGAGTAATGAAAGACATCGAAGTCCATTGAGATTTAGTCCTGATAAAAGAAGAAGTCCAAGATTTAATTGTACTCGTAGAAGTCCTTTTGGATTTAGTCCAGAACGTCGAAGAAGTCCAATTAGACGACTTAGTTGGGAACGAAAAACAAGTACAGATAGAAGATGGAGTGCCGAACGACACAGGAGACGTATAAATATACATGAACGGTGAGAAGATAATATTTTTAAACATGTAACTGTTTAAAATTTATTATCGAAATAAAAATATTTCTTATATATAAATCTTCTTTGTAAAAAAAATTTATATAAAATCTAAATTTGATTGAGAAATTTTTATATTTTTATTAAATTGTAATATTAAAAAGTTATTAACTTTCTAAGTTAATAAAAAATTTTAATATAAACTTTAAATTGTCAAGCCGAAGAAGTCGATCTCGTGATCGACAACGAAGTCGCAGTATGGAACGTCTTAGAAGAAAAATCAGTCGCTCACCAATTAGTAGACGATATAGTCCTCGTCGTCGAAGTCGAACTCGAAGTAGATCGTTAGAACGTCGAAGAAAGCGATCTCCCTTTATTAACGAACTTACAAGACAATTAAGAAATGAAGCTATAATGACATCACATATGAATACAGGATATGTACATCCTTCACCTATGGATGGCATATCACCGTTAATAAATAATGTATATCAACAAGAAACAGAGCCTAGATCATCAATGTCAATGCCATCTTATATACATCAAACTGTACTGGCACCATCAATATCATCAAGTATAACAAATAGTGGCTCGGCATTTATAAATTATGAAAATTCATCTCAACCAATGAATTTTGATTCAGTTTCGTTACATCCGTTACCTCAAACCGAATATGTTTCTGGTCCAGTAATGTATAATCAACCAAATACTAGTTCAATTCAACCAACACATCGACCAGCACTTCTTCCAGCACCAATTTCTTCACCACAACATGAATCAACTGTATCTACAGTAGAACATGTACAAACATATTCATCTCATGGCATTCCTTCTACTCATCAATCTCCAATTCAAACTTTTGAATTTTCAAATAAATCTAAGGATGCAATTTCTCAAAACTATAGAGAACGCAGATTTACAGACTCTTATAATGGATATCATGCTTCACAAGAAGAACGATTAAAGACACCTGAACCACCAGTCATCTCAGATACAAAAGTAATTTTATTATATATTATAATAAAACGTTTTTTTTATATAGCCATTTTATTCTCTATTATTAAAACCACAAATATCATTTTGAAATTAATAAGCAATAATATTTTACTTATTATAATTATATACCTTTTCATATAGTGTGCAGTTTAATTTTTGAATATTATATGAAAACATTAATATTTGTCTTATGAATTAATTTTACAGCAATTTGAAAAAACGAGTTTATCCAGTTTATTGGAAGCGTCTGTTTCCGCGAAAGGTGATATTTTTATCTGATTTATGAAGATATTTTTATTTAATTACTATTTGAAGTTATATATATTATATTTATTATATTTTTAAATGTAGTTTATATCTCATTTTTTATACTTTTTAGATTCAACTAGCCTACCTGTCTTATATCCAGGTAAAAATATTTTAATCATTTGCTAATTTAAATTTTTTGCTTTTTTTAATTTTTATCTTTAAATAAAATAATATCATTAAACAAATTTTCAACAAAATTTTATTTTTAAATAATAGAAACATTAATGCAAATTAATTTTACATAATTCTATTTCTGTTTCATAATAGGATTCAAACCAGAAATATTAAAACACTGTGAACATGCTCTGCGCGAACTTCCTGTGGAAGATCTTCGTTTAAAAATGAAAGGACGATTTTTTTATGATCCAAAGAAAGAAAATATACGAAGTAATCAAAACATATATTCATCAAACTCTTTACTTTTGCAAAAAAATAAAAATAAAATATATTGGGAAGAAGAAGAAAGTCAACATCTAACTTCTATAAAACAGAATATACAAATGCATCAAAAAATTTGTCAAACTGATGAAATAGAAACAAATACGAAATTTGTTCAAGCAAGTGTTACTATGGTAGATTTTGAAGTACAAGTATATCCTCAAGATTTACAGTATGCTATTAAAGAAGAAAAAAGACCTATTATGGATCGTTTAGATTGGAATGTGCGTGAAATGTTTGATTATACACCTAAATTTCGAGAAGCTGATGACTTGAGATGGAGTTTAAGTAATTCTTCTCAAAAAAGGACATGGAATAAAACAATATCTCCTTCTAGAAGGATTGATGATCGTGAATATCGTATAGATTCTATATCTTCTTTAGATCATGGCTCAAGAAATATGAAATTAGGATCTCCAATAAGAAACCGAGATAATTTCTCCAGTCATAAAGGATCTTTACAAGATCATTATGGACGTGAAAAATATTCGCCTAATTATAGACATTCTTTAGAAGAACATGATGAATTTCATGAAAATAGAAGTGATCATAGTCGTGGTGAAAGTCCAATGATATTAGAAGATTCTGCAGAGGAATTAGAATTAGAACACACATTCCAAAGAGGAAGTGATTGGCATGGAAGAGGAAAATTATCAAGAGGTAGATCAAGTCCATTAATGAAACATGTGTACAGAAGAAAGCATTCAGGAAGATCTTATCGTGGGCGTGGAAGTTTTCGTGGAAAATTCTAAAATTGATTGTGTAAAGCACAAATCTTAAATGTAGAATTATGTAATCAAATATATCAATATTTCAAAAAAATTGTAATCTATTCTTGCAAAAATTTGAAATGAATTTATGATTTTTTTAAAATATTAAAGTTTTGCATTATGTATTAAATTTAAAAGATATATTAAAATTTTAAAAATTATTAAATAATTTATGCTAAAGTTTTATGCTTAAAAATTATTAAAAAATATTTTAAATACAAATTGAATTTAAACATTGTATAATAAATTAAATATATATTCATATAAACATTCATGCACAAATATTATATTTGTGAAATTGTACATTATAAAATTTATAATATTTACTAAATAAACAAACCATCTGACAATATGAAAAATATAAAAAAAATCTTTGTTTATTAGTAACATTAAATAATTAAAATTAAAAGCAAAATATATATATTATAAAAATTTTACATATTATATTAATTTATTTTATAAATATTATTAGTCATTTTCATACATGTAACTAAATTATTTCATTAAGATATTAATCATATTAAAAATCATAATAGAAATAAAATAATATACATAAAGTCTTTTAATTATGATAAAATGATTATACATATATATTATACAAAAAAAAGTATTTTTGAAAATATGAAATGTAATATTTTTAAATAACTTAGTTTCATTTTTACATATATAATTATATATGTATATTAAATCTTTCAACTTTTCTCAAAATAAAATAGTTTCTGTATAAAAAAAAAGTAAATGATTCTATTATTTATGGATTTTATGCATATTTATGTAAAAAAAATTAAATAATAAAAAATGTTAGTGAAATATATCATTTTTTATTAAATTATATTTTTTAAATAAGATATCAATTATAAACACATCATAAAACAAAAAATATTTTAAGGTTACAAAATTTTTTTGTAATTTTTTTTTTTAAATATTTCAATATGAATATATCTATATTATTACTTTAACAATAATAATTTATTATATAAAAAAAAATTATATTTTTTAAAGGAAAGGAATGAAATAATATAAATTTTATTTATATTTACTTCTTATATTTTAATTATAATAACAATATATTGTATATATACAAATATATCAGTATCTATTCATTAGATAAATTGTGAATAAATATGAAATAATCAATATGTTCTAGTAATCTGTAAAATACGCATAAAATCATTACAACTTTAAATATGAATAACTTTTGAACCAGTCAATTCCTAAATTTAACATTTTTAGATCAAAAAATATTAAATAGTACAAAAAAAATTAATTTTTTCTCAAAATAATTCTCAAGTTTATTCAAATATATTTATAATATATTATTTCACTGCTAAATTATTTACATAATTTATTATAGCAATATATATTGCTAAAAACAAACATCTTATGAAAATAAAAGGTTATTATTAATTATTATTAACAATTTCTAGTAAATTGATTGATTATAGATTTTTTTATTGAAACGTCGAGTAGAAACATTTGCTGAACTTATTTTTATTGTGGCTCATAGACAACATTACTAGAACGAAAAAACGAAAAAATTAAAAGAAAAAAATAATATAATTAGTGAATTTTCAACGGCATGATTCTATAGCATACTGTAAACAAATAGGAATATATTATGTAGGTGTAAAGTAAAAATGACAATGAAAGTAATCTCTTAATGTCATTTCTTCAAGAGGAAATTCTATTGCAATAGGTATTTAAAATTAGCCAAAAAATATTCTTTTTCCTTAAGTAACAAATTATATATTATTTTTCGTAACGCAAATCAGTACATGTAATATAAATAATATTATAAAAATTGTAATAAGAGAATAAATTGATTAATAATTTTTAAACTGTAATATGATACAACCATTCTATTGAATTAAAAAAATAAAAGATATGATTTCAAATATAAATATAAAATATTAGTTACCAATATTTACTAATTTTCGATATAATAATAAAAATTTTTAGTAATTATTTAGAAAAAAAGCTTTCTCGTTGATTTTTAAATATAGGAAAAAAATTTTAAATAACTTTTTTGCTATACATATAATTACCGTTCCATCTTTGTTTTCGAAATATTTGTAAAAAAAATATTGCTATTATTTTTTTAATAGAATTTGTTCTTTATATGTTTGCAGTTATATATATGAGATTATTATTTCTATAAATTCTATAAAATTCTATAAATTCAATCTATTTCTGTAAACATATCACAGATGTCCACAATATATAATAGATTGATTGAAAAGTTTATAGATTATAATAGGTTTATAAAATATTATTATAAAATATTTTAAATTCAATCATATTGAGTTTAGACATTTCATAAATTTAAAATAAATCATTAAATAATATCTAATAATATCTAAAGCTAATGAGTTAATTAAGACAGATTTTTTTTTAGTCACCATACTGATAATGCTAACGATTATTATTTTACTAATTATATATCAATAATAATATAATAATAATATAAATAATAATTAATACAATAATAATATAAATAATAATTATATATTTTACTAATTATATCATATTCAAAAATAATAATTATTACAATATAAATAATAATTAAATATTTTACTAATTATATCATATTCAAATTCGATATAAATTATGATATTTCAAGTCCATCACAATTTATGAGGAGCAAATTTTTTATTAGTTCACACATTATATAGTTTTTTTAATTGTTATTTACATTACAGAGGATAAATGATAACATGTTTACACAAATATTGTATATAGAAGAAATTTTACATAAACTAACAATTTTTTTTTATAAATATCTTGAAAACTAAGACCAATTATAGAAAAAAATATAGAAAAAAATTGTTCAGAATGACGATTTCTATAAAATTATATATATGTATATATATATATATATATAAATCATCAAAATCGGTGAAGAAGCCTTTTTTCTAAATAATTATCATATATATCAAATTTGATATATCAAATATATCATATTATACTTATTAGAATCTATCATAATTATTAAATCTGTTGCCCAAGAATTTTTTTAATGATGTTTAATGTCTTGAGAATAAGATTATAGATGGGTAGATGAGTAATAGTAATAATATTTTATATACATTTTGGCCAATATCATTATTATATCATTGATATTTGACAATTATCACTACAGCAAAGATTATTATATAATTAATAACATCTGGATAAATAGCGTTCGATATATTTAAAAACATCTGTATACAGTTTTCAATATATAGTAATATGAATAGTAATGAAAGTTTTTCTTTAATATTTTAGAAATTAATAAATAAAGCTATAATTTTAAGAAATCATTTCTTTAAATTTTTAATCGAGGCCTTTCGAAACTATAATCAAGATTTATAATTAATATATAATGTAATAAATAATATAATTAGAAATATAATCATTTTTTATAATAAAAAATTTTCTTTAAAACAGTAAATGCAAAAATATTACAATATTATATTATTAATATTGCAAATTTTTTTCATTTCATTTAAAATTATATTATACAATTTATATCATATTATTTTTTTATAATTATATATTACTATTTTGTTTTATTATGTATTTAATAATTAATAATTAAATAATAATTTAATAATTATTAAATTGAAAATTTACACAATATAAAAATTGTACTTATTAATAAAAAGAAAATTAAATAAATACTTCAGATTTATTTAAATTCAACTTTGATTCAATAATATTATTAAAAGTAATATAATTAGAAAAATAAATATTATAAGATACAAAATATCTTTACAAATATAAATTTCAAAATTACACATTTTTGGTCCAAAATTAAGTTTAATATGTGCATATAATATACAGATATGATATTAACATTTATTAAATTGTTGTATATGTATTAATGTTTGTTTTATTATTTCAACTAACTTATCTCTAGCAAAACATGCAAATTCTTGAAAAATATGATCATCACAATTTTTATTATTTAAAGTTAAAATAATTTTTAAAGGATTTTTCTTTTTAAACATACATATAAAATCTAAACTTATTTTATTTGTCCCTTTTTCTTTATTGTAATTTTCTACTACTTGTTCTGATATAAAAGCTTCCTTTTGAAGACAACTCAAACTGGGATCTAAAATAATATTGTTAATTCGTCTATTACGCCATACACAATGAGATCCAGTACAATGAAATATAATATTTTGCAGTTCTTCTATATGAATATCTGATAATATGTCAATCTTTTGCTGTTTTATTCCTGTTTCAACTGGAAGTATTTCAAGTTGTAATTTGAAAACTTTTTCAAAAGTATCTTTTACTATATTAAAAACATTAGAATACCAATCTTTTCTGGAAAATTTTTTTTTTTCTATATCTATATATGTTTCCATATTATTTGTTTCACATTGAAATTGATTTGCAGAAATAGTAATATTAAATTTAAGATTATTTTTTTTTTTTATAACTGTAGTAAATAAAGTTTTTATTAGATTTCTATAATCATTTTTACTAGTCATTGCACAAATTTCTGCACCAATTGCACAATATTTTATGAGAGAATTTAATGTAGAAAACTTTGTATTCGCTGTAACATTATGACTTAATTCTATAGGATCTTGTACACACATTGGTTTATTAACAATGAATTTAAGATTATCATCTTCTTTTATATATGTTTTATATCTGTTCATACATAATGGTAAATTTTCTATTTCTTTAAACTCTAATTCTGTATGTATCATTCCATCTATTGGACATATTACTTGTGATTTATATTCAAAAGTTGCATAAAAGAAAAAAAAACCATGAAGAAGTTGTGGAATACTATTCTTATTTGTAATTGGTGGTAATACTGTATTTTTATCAAAATTAGCTTGCCAACCATTTATAATTTGTGGTTGACATGTATTTTGAAGCATCATCAAAGGTGGAATAATATTAACAGATGGTTGTTGTAAATAAAAAATAATTAATAAAACTAAAGCATAATTGGATATTTTTTGTCCATTTGATATTTTAAAATGTCGTGCCCAATATTTGATAATCATCATTAATGGTTTTAATCTGTTATCAAGAGACAAACAATATTTTATTAAATAACTTTTATATATACCTAAAATATTTTTAAATGAAATATCACAAGAAACATTTGTTCTATTATAATAAAATTTTATAATAGGAGTTTTTGCTTTTGGAATTCCTATTATGTTTGAAAAAACATCATTCATTTTGTACATAATTTTTTTCACACTTTTAAAAATCTTGTTCATAGTCCATGAATCTGTTGATGTATTTTTACTTTCATTTATTGGTTCACCTTGAATAGAAATAATATATAATATTATTATAAAATGATAAAATTAAATAAATAATATACATATATATTATATTCATACCAATATCCATGTATATATCTAAATCACATTCTTTAAAACCTAATCCTGTTTGACTTGAACCAAATCTATATGTTTTACATTTTGGAAATATCACTTTAAATATTTCATTTAATTGTGTACAAACAGATTCATATTTTGTTTCTATTTCAATGTCATTAAGTTGTATTGCATTCAAAAACATCATTAACTGATTATCAAATGTAGTTCCTTCGTCAAATATATATTTTATATTATCATAACTTATAGAACCTCTGTTTTCCATGATATTATTTTTTTTCTCTGATTTTGATCTTTTCAGATCTTGAAATAAAATTTTATAATTAACAAATATTACATTTACATTTTTTAAAATAATAAATATAAATACTTACTGATATGTGGTTTTCTTTTTTGTATATTCAATTTTACATTATTTATCCAAATTGGTTTATTTAATAAAATTTCTGTAGAAGTTCTATAATATTAAAAGATTAGTTAAAATTACAATTATAAGTAATAATTACAATTATAAATTTATAAATTAATATATTCTAATTATAAACACATTTTTTTACTCTATTTTTTTTTATTGCTGCAAATTAATATAAACTAAAATATAGCAATAACAATATTAAATATTCTTTACCTGTCATAAAATTCAACTGTGAGATAATTTTGACGAAATTGATACCATTTAATTGCACCATATTGTTGAAAAAAGTTAATAAGTTTACGAGCAGGAATAAATTTTGGTAATGGAGAAACAACAATTGATTTCTCCATGACTTTAGATTGTTGAAGTCCTTTTAAATGTCTTTTACCTGCAAGATGACTTTGCAAGGTATGTTCATCTTGAAAATATAATGAACACGTATCACAATATTTCGACATTATTGATTATATGTTCAAATTCATATAATATTTTTCACTTTTATTAAAATTTTATTTGTTTTGTTCTTTTATTAATATTATATATTATATTATGTATTATATATATACATAACTTTTATATTATATATGTATAAAACAATTAACTTAAAAAAATATTGTTATGTATTAAGTATTTTTTAGACATTTTATAGACATATTTTTTAGACATATAATTAATTGATATTATTTTATAAAAATTATATTTATGTAAATATATATATTCTTAATACAAAATTTTCATATTTCTTATGAACAAATAAATACTTAGTATAAATAAATAAAAAAATTTTTTCCAAAATTGAAAAAATTAATTATTGTTGAGAAATAATAAATTAAATTAATTATACAAATTAAATTAATAAAATTTTGTAAAGAGTTTCATAAAATATATATCACTAGCTCATATCTAATCAAATATTTATGTATAATAATTAATAATATTTATAGTTTATTATAAAACAGTTAATAAATATTAATTATCCTACATATATATATTTTAGAATATAAATTGTGAAATATTTCATTAAAAGATATTTAGTTTTTCATAAAATAATTTTTTTCACAAAATGCTCACTTCTTATTTAAAAATAAATTATTTCTTTTTTCTTCACTTTCATTTTCAAATATGTAATAGTATATAAACGTAATATTGTTCATAGTTTTATCTGTTTTAATTGTTTTTAGTGGAATGCATTATTGTTTATTTTCTTAAAGTTTTTATGGATGTATTTAAAAATTTTAATTTATATAATATATTATGTTAAATATTAATGTAATATATTATGTAATATTTATTTTTTTTATAACAGGAAAAAGAAATAAAAATATTTTTCACTCGTAGTAAATATTGTATATTTGAACTCATGATACGAGTAATGAAATTGCTAGTTTAGTTTTTATAAATTATTACATATTGATTTCAACACTGATCAAATAATGATTTCAGAAAGATTAGAATAAAATGCACATAAATATCACTTTCTTACTTCCTCACAAAAAAGATCCACCATCTTATGAATTGTACTATATTACATGGCTGTTTAACCTTAGACTATATATATGTATATAGATACAGCTTCAGATAATTATCTTGACACAAAGATAAAATCACCTTGTATATCACATTTGGATAAAATAATCGAAATATTTTCAAGACAATATATAAATATGTTTAAATGCAATTTAATCATTGTTAAGTGAACAATTATCTAAAATATATATTTTATTTTATCTGTCAATTTTTATTTTTTTATAATTGTATATTGTTTATTATAACATATTTTTAGAAAATTATAATTTCGAAAAAATTCTAATTAAAATGTTAATATTCATTTTATAATTATTTTCTTAATTTATTTTAATTTAAAAAAATAATAAGAAAAAAATATTAGAAAAAAATTATTTCGAGGATAAAGTAAGATATTATGAAATATATCTTTAACATAATTATATGTTTTTGTTCAATAAAAATTTAAATTAAGTTTTTTAGTTTAGGATCATGCTTTTGTTTTTTATAATTTTTCATACAATATGTTTATACCATTATTAATAATTATTAAAAAATTATTTGAGTACAAATATGTAACTATTCATATGCAATATGAATGCTTTCAGAGAGAGAGAGAAAGAGAGGAGGGTGAAAAAGGGAGAGAGATATCTTTTTGATATAAAATCGATATTTATCATTAACATTCGATTGAAAATAAATTTCTTTGTTGAATGTAAACTTATTGATTCAAAACTATTAACTCAAGGTTGCCAATGTTATTTTTACTAATATTACTAAAATTTGATTAATATTAATAGTAATCACTTCATATATATAAATAGTACAAATATAAATTACATAACATACAGATTTTTTAGCATTTCATTTAATATGAAATGGAAAACGTTACTCTCTACTCTTCAGTTTATTCATATCTACTCATTATTCGAATAGCAAATTATTTGATAATTTTTTTAAGAAATTTTACAAATCGAAATTTATTAAAATTTTATTTTGTAAAATATATTTTTTAGATATTTCTTAGAAAAAAAATATACATATATATTTAGTATTTATATTTAGATTTTCTATTTTGAATTCGTATTTGTATATATATATTTTTTTATTATATACAATATATACATATTTTTGTTAGTATAAATTGTGAAATATTTTTAATATAAAGACTGTACTTTGATTATTAATAATTCTTATGAGAATATATGAGCAATGTTTTAATGGAAAATTGTAACTTTTAATTTTTTAACGGCTCAATTACATCTATTATAACGAAAACTTATTTTGTTTGTAATTTGTTTAAAAATGATCACTATGATCTACAACATAATCATTTACATTATGAAGTGGAATTGATATGAAAAGGAATTAATATTATAATTTGTTTTATTTTTCGCATTAGAATGCTGCTAGTATCTATATAATTCAAACAAGTCTTAACATATTTTATTACAAATCTTCTTATTTTGACTAATAAGAAAGCTTATTGAATTAATTTTTAGCAATTCGTCTTAGTATTTTCTCGTTTAAAATGTTTAAATGTTCGGTGTCATTATGACATAATCAAAAAATTTGTATTTCTCGAAAATATGTTTGGTTAGCTAAATATGTTTTTTTAGCTAGACTTTTATCTAAAAGTATCTTCCGAATTCGTAATAACTGTTCATTTTATAACTATGCCATAATGATCCAATCAATCTTTATACATAGTAATCAATCTCTGTAACATCTATGAGCTTATATTTAATATTATCTACAAATAATTATGATTTAATACTTTTCTCTTATCTTTAATTTATGATGATCTATATTCGATCTCGAATGTGAATTTTTGAATTTCTAGTTATTTTTTAATTTGCGATAATAAATTTTTTTTAATAGCTTTTAGTAGCACCATAATGTATTAATCAGTTATGATTTTAAACATCAGATTCAAAAATAATATTAATAAAAATAAATTTTAAAATAACGAAGAAATATTATTGCTAATATTATTTTTTGTTTTGTTCTGTGTAAGCAACCATAATATTCCTGTTGTCTCGTTGCAATAAAACTGCATTAATTCTCAAAAAATTAATATCTGTATGAAGTTCAGTATATCTGAATCAAATATCATTAGAATTGACGGATTCATAAGTTTTTTTTTTAATTTATAAAAAATGCTAATAATATCTTGCTCTTTCATCCATATTCTTTTTACAATAATCTTGTAATGATTTAATTATACTTGTTTAATTTTTGATAAATTTCCTGAAATAATCAGCTTTAAGAATTGTCTCTTGCTGCAGAATGAAGAAATTCTATATACAAAACTGTTTCAATTTTGCCAATAAACTAAATTTGTTCCTCTTTTCTTTAATTTTTTGATCAAGATATTTAATTTTCGTTTCGAAAAATCGAGATATAAACAAAGGTTTTTCAACTAATATATCAATCTGTTTTGAATTCAAATTGATTTAAATATTATGAATGACTTTCTTATACATATGAAGATAAACAAGTTTATCAAAAACATATTCAACTTTTCTAATTCTTAAAATCTTCTCTATCTTGAGAATGTGTTTTGATTTGCTCTTATGGATTTCGATAAATAAATAATTGCAATTAATCCAATTAAATATGACTTTGACATTGCACAAAAAGAGATATTTGAACTAAATATTATCACTCGAAGGGCCATCTACAATTAGAATTATATAATTGTTTGTATTGTGAGTCTTGATTGACATTTTGTGCAAAGTCGAAAATGGTGAATGATTTGAATATTGCACAAATAGGGTAAACTGATGTTACTGCTCGAAGGATCCTACTATCGTAGAACTGTATATTCGTTTATATTATGAATTCTGAGTAAACGAATGATGATACTTTGATTCTTTGCGGCCTTGATACGACTCTCGCGGAGTCGCAGCCGTGGGGATCAAAACCTTCGCACTCGCTCGGTGGTCCATCGCATGGCATGCAAATGTGGCTCGTGATGTGACCATTGCTATAATATCTTTATTTAAATTAAAGATTTAAAAAACATTAGGAAAACTATGCCCGCTCATAAATTATTGTCAAACCATATTGACGGTTCTCGAATTATTGAAAATAAAAACCAGGTTACTCAATTGCTTCATAAGCCCTTAACACTCTGATAATCTGATCTGGCATTAATGATTTAAACTCTATCTTGATTCTAACTGATCTGAACTTTATTTGATTTCTAACTATAATCTGATCTGAATTCTATCTTGATTTTAATTATGATTTGATTTGAATTTTATCTGACTTTTAACTGTCTACCTGATCTGAACTCTATCTAATTTCAACTCTAACTATGATTTTGGAAAACTATTACAGACTTTGATTCTTTCTTCAATAATTATCTTTGGTAAAAAAATGAAGGGAAGGAGGATGAAGAAAATTTGAAAACGAGGAAATCATACTACGCAGCGTTAAATTACTAATAAATTAAACTATCGAAAGTACTAAAATTATTGAAAATAAAATTCAAAAAATCAATAGTCGCTTTATTTTTAAAGCAAATCTCATTTTTATCTTTAACATACAACATGTCATACAACGATTTATATATATGGATTTAAAATATTTGTACAATAACTTATCTATGAATTTAAATAAAGTGATAGTAAAAAAATTAAATAGTCATTATCGTATTCTGAAATGTATTAAAATTTATTCGAAATAAGTTTTTATTAATTAAGAAGTTTTATAATATATATATTGTATATTAAATACACTGAAATATATTCAAAAATAATCATTTGTGTAAAAATATCAATGTATTTTTATTAAGGGACTTTGTCATATAAACAAGATTGCAATATGATATTGCGATCTAGCTGAACGTTCTCTGCTATTTCACTTTATCTAATGCAAACTTAAAATATTTCTTGTAACTCATTAATTAAGTCCAATGGATATATATATTTTTCTATTGTTTTATGTCTAGAATCTATCCTTTGAATGTGTCCCGTATTTTTATGAACACTTTATATATTTCTTTATATATTTATATATTTGGTATTATACTTATATATTTATATATTTGGTATTATATTCCACAAGTTTTTCATAAAGTTTATATTAAAACTATATGCAAATTATTTCATTACAGAAATAATCATATAATTTAAATCATTTTCGAAAATATTTAGAAATGTGCATTACTTTCTGGAAAATTAATTTATTCACAACTATATCTTTTAAGAATTGAACTAATACTACATGTTTACATATTGTTTATTCTATTTGAAATAAATCAAGTTTCATTTCTCATTTTTGACCAAAATGTTAAAGCATTCTATTTTTATTGTAAAATTTTCTGAATTTAATATCTTTCTTTTGCGTAAATTATGTGAATCTATAATATATAAAGTGAATCTATCAAGATCATTTGAATTAAACTTTTTTTCATATGAAAAAAATTTTTTTTTTCATTTTTCAGTTCAATGTATATAATTTTTGCAAATTTCAGTCGAATAATTTTGTGTGTTTCTTTGTGTTTTTAACATAACTTTGTGTTTTTAGCATTAATTTTTGCAACTTTTTGTAATTTTTTATAAACAACATTGAGATTATTATATAAAATTTGTTACACATCGAGTAATTATTGAAAGTTGCAATTTCGTCACGATTTGATTGCATTTAATTTCGGTTTTTTGTTCTTTTCATTTTATTATTTTCATATTTACTTTATAGCATATTTCTTCGTATTTACTTTCTTATTAATTACTATCTTTCTTATTAATTATATTATTATAACTATCTTATTATAAGTATATTAAGTTTTAAAAAATTTTGTATGGTTCAAACAATTTATTTTTATCGCAATATTTTTATTAAATTTGCTTCTTTTTTTAAAAATTGCAATTGTGATTTTTTCGCTTTCACTTTTTTTTTTTACTTACTAATTATAGCATATTAGTAATTTTTATATGCAGAATAATAATATGAATACTTATCTTTTATTTATCTTTATAATTATTTTCACATAAAAAAATACAGCATTTTATATTCACAAGTAAATTTTGTATTCACACAATATATTATAAGCGTTTTAATCTTGCAAATGTTTTTAAAAAAGTGTGACGTCAAAAATAAAAATCAGAACAATTCATATTTCACAGTTGTAACAATTGTAATAATATTAATTTATTAAGAAATACGCGAAAATTTTGAAATATTTATACAGATTTCGGTAATTATAGTTTATATTTTAGTTTACTTATCGTATGATAAAATATTCGGTATCTCTAAAGTTATTTTGTTTTCTTTCGATGCATTTGCAGAAGAATCACTATATATAATGAAGTTTGATTTTGTCTCAAATTTTAAAATAGTAAATCATTAGAAAATTATTCATTTGATTGATTTTCTTTCTTCATGGATATTGAAAAAATTCTTTATGCTAATCTTGGAATATTTTATTATTTTATTATTTTATTATTTTATTATTTTATTATTTTATTATTTTTATTATTTTTATTATGAGAAATTTAGAACAAAATATTATTGATGTATCTTCTTACTCTATTTCAATATAGAATTGTTCAAATTAAAATGGATTATTTTTTATTATTGGTAAAAATATTCCAATTCTTGATTTATATTTAATTTAACCATTAAAAAAAAGATTAAATATTACACATTACATTAATATTATTTATATATATAATATTATATATAAATAATTTAAAAAATTATAATTAAAAAATAATTATGAATATCATATACAATAATTAATAATTAGAAATAAATATAGAGACTAATAATTATTTTTTTTATTAATTTATAGACTTGTTATTTAGATTTATTAAAGACATTTTATATTGGATACATTAATTTTTTGATTTAATTTGATTTAATAATTTTTGTTTATGTTATCAAATAATTCTATGAAAATTACTTCGTATATTTACTGTGTTTATAAGATGTTGTATTAGATGTATGAGATCTATATGTAAAACATAAAAATGAGAGATAGAAATATTTTCTGTTTTTGAGTTTTGTTGGAATTTTTGCAGTATATATATTATTTATATTAAATATTGTTTGATTAGAATGATTTTCAATTTTTTCTTTATATTATATCGCGTTTTTATAATTTTTTTCAATTATGATTAACATTTTCAGCTTTTTCCTTATTTTATCATTTCTGATATACATTGATGATCGTCCGTAAAATAATATGTTGTTATTCTTCTAGTTTACAAATGTGTAATTTTGTAAACTATATATAGTCTTATATAGTCTTATGTAGCTTATATAATCATATTCTGTATATTCATATAAACTCGAATATAATTTTTGTATAATAAACATTTTATTTTAGAGATTAATTTAAATTCTTATATAATTGTTGTAATTTAATTTTTATTTTGATAATTTGATAATACTTGAATTTGAAATTGAATCTACACTCAGCCCAACGAAACAAATCAATAAATATAAATGTACACGTAATCTATGTATGTGTTGCAGATCGACTTATAAATCTCAAACTTCTACACAATACGAAATCAAAGACTAATTTTTTTTTAATAATTTGTTCACTATAATATAAAATTATCAATATAAATAATAGGATAAATAAAAATATAATACAAAAGAAGTTTATGTAATTAATATTTTTTTCAAAATTGAAATTTGACAATTGAAATTATTTAATTTTGAAATGTTATCGAAATTATTTAAATTTATAATAAATAGTTTTATTATTTCAATTATTATATCTAATTATTAAAATTTGTTTTCTATTAAAATGAATTTTAATAATATTCTATTTTTGCAAAATATATAACTCGAGCTGATATTACGATCAAATTTTTAAATTTTTATAAATTAAATTAATCATATTAAATTTTTCATATATTCTGCATTCAAGTTTTATTCAAATAAGATTGATACATTTATAAATCAGACATATTGGTATCTGATCAAGGAGTGTATTTTACGTTAAATGAATTTTAAAAATTTTTAAAATTATAATATGTAAAACATTAAAATTGTGACGAAATTTCCATAGTATAAACTTTCAACAAAAAATAAAAAGAATAAATCGTTTTGATACTAATTGTAAAATTGAGTAACAAAAAAGTAAATATTGATACATTATTTTTTAATTATGATATTAAAGTTACAAATATAATACTGTAAATAAAATAAATCTATGAGTCAAATACCAAATATATCATTTGAAAAAAAAGGGAATGTTAATAAATATCTTAAAAATATAATTAGAAGATAATTATATTCTTATTTATTTTATATATTATATTTATATATTATTATTAATTAGAAGATAAATTATAATTATAAAATATAATTACGATTTCAAATTGTTATGAGAAAATATCGGATCACATTATAAAAACACAGGAATACAATAAGAGATATATCAATAAAAAAAGATATAAATTGAAAAAATATGAAAAAGATAATTTAATTATGATAAAGAATGTCAAAAGTACATTTCAAAGGTACATTTAAAATAGCAAAATGTTCCAGTTTATGAATCCATATATGATCCAAAAAAAATTAAGAAATGATAAATATAGAAATGATAGATATAGGAGAGATTCTAAAATTTAAATAAAACATGGTATGCATCTCTTAACCAAACTGAAATTAAAATTTTGAAAAGAAAAAAGAAAGAGGAAAAAGTTGAATATAAAATTTTAGCTTCGAGTTTTCTCGAGATATTATAATATAAAAAATTTTTTTGGTACAATATATTGAATTATATGCAATATATACATCAGGATGCATATAGATTAGATATAATCTTTTATTGTTTTTATAAACACATAAGGCAGCATTCATCCAAGTATATAATGACTAGAGTGATCAAAAAATTATTTTCTTATAGACTATAATGGATTCAAATCTAATATCAAGATTACGTATATCTAAAAGAATTAAAAAATCTTGAGTGATCGAAGTAATGTAAATGAATAGTAACATTAATTTGATATCTATCGTTATAATTTCGATCGTTGTAATCGTATTCGCTCAAGATTTGTTGTATTTTTATTTTCGCATTTCGCAGATCTAAACTGATGCATAATGACTATGCATGTATAAGCAAAATTCAATATATTGTAAAAATTTTTTATTAATATTTCTACCATTATTAATTCATATGACAGCTCCGTATAGAACTATACTTCGCAGGATTTCTATGTATAGACAGCGAACTTTTTCATGAACAGCAGATAATTGAATGACGATTGAATACTATCGTTATAATATAACGTTTTTTAATTAGGAAACAATCAAAATAGATATTGAAACGCAGAGAGTTTAGAAAGAAACTGAAGTATTTCATTATATCTCTAGATGTACATTACTGATCCGTAATCAGAAATGAGCATATTGATTGAAATCTTTTGGATAAAATTATAGAGTTTCGGTCTTAGGAGTATTATTTTCAGTTGGACAATGGAGAACATGGAAGCCACATCAATTTTTGTAAAGTGGATAATCTATCCCTGTTTCCTATCATTGGCCAATGTGTCATCAATATAACAAATTTAATACCAAGATGCATCATATATTATGTCCTATAAAAAGTTTAAGATTAGTCTCTAGATTAGATTAGTTTCTAGATTAATGATGTCAACTCATATATTGTCTATATATTAATACTCTATACTTTAATCTTTCTTATATATTGTCTATATTATTAATACTCTATACTTTTAAACCTCTTCCGAAGCTAATTTTGTCCCATATAGCGAAGCAATTTACAGTATGATAGTATATTTTCTATTTCCTTGCAAGATAGAGAATTAAAAATATTAACAAATTAAAAATATTATCTCTGACTAAAATAATGTTATTCTGTGAAATGAGAGAGTTTTGATGTTGACCGCGTCATCTGCGAAATGGTAATTGTACTTACAAGGAAAGATCCTTGAAAATTCAAAAAATTATGAAACTTTGAACATGTAGATGCTTATGTAGATATATATTATGCAATTTTTTTTTCAAAATCACTTTAAAGATGAAATCAACTCTTGAAAATTCGATTATTTTTTGATTTTACGTTATAACTTGCAAATTATAAAAAATATAAAAAAAATTTCAGATAAAAGTTATTTTTTTTCATAAGAATGATTATTTATTGAAATGTTTATTAATTGTTTGTACAATTTAAAAAGTTATAAACAAAAAAATTAATAATTTTTTAAAATTTATTTTTTAACATTTTAATTTTGACATTTTAGTAGCAAACTAAATAACTATATGCGATAATATAAAAAAATACTTTTTATTTTTAATAAATATAATTTTATTGTTGTATTGCTAACTTTTATTGTTAAATTTTCAAAAGTAGTTTTCTATCTTTTATTAAACATTGAATCAAGATCCCAGAGAGAAAAAAAATAAATTTATAATAATTATTATTATATATTACAACATATAATTATTTTATAAGATTTTTTTATTTTTAATATAGTCAATCAAATTCTTTCAATATTATCAAACTTCTTTATTTTTTTTATATCATATATTATCAAAAGAATAAATAGTGTTATAATAATAATATAATTTAAAATTACTATACATAATTATATACATACTATACTTTTAACAATATTAACTTCCTGCAAATTTCTTCTTTTTATTGTTCTAAAGAAAAACAAACTTTATTTTTATTTTGATTTATGTGTAGAACAATTTTTATTTCGAGTAGTGACGTCCATTTGAAAAGTTAACTAGAATTGTTTAATGAGTTAACAAATGTTTATTTACTGAATACGGGATGATTTATTATTTGATTGATTCAGCTAGATATTGAATAGTATACCATCTAATATAGAATTTAGAAATAGTTGCAATATCGAGAAAAGGAATGATATACGATGTGCTTGATATGTATAGTTTCCGTATATGGAAAAACTTTATTCAACAAAGATTGAAAATTTTCTAATCTTATTATATAATGTATTATATAATTATGACATTAATCTACATGCATGAAATAATATCATTAAATTATAGTCTCTTATTTATAATCAATTTTCGTCATTTATTCGTCTCTTTATTATTTGATAAAGAGAAAAAAATAAAAAAATAAAGAAATTTGATGGCATTAAAAATAAAAAGATTTTATACAATAGTTATAAATATAAGTTTTTTTTTTCATTTAATATATTGATTTAATATTTAATAAAAAACAGAAATATATAATATGAATTTTTCTATTTTTGAAAATTTCAATGAAATAGCAGTACAAAAAAGTTATATTTATTAAAAACAAAAAGTACTTATTCTATTTCTTTATATCATCGCATATTTATATTGATTAAAATTTTACAATGAAAAACAAATTTTAAAAAATTATTAATTTTTTTGTTTATAACTTTTTTAATTGTGTAAACAATTAATAAATAAATGATAGTTCTTATAAAAAAAAACAATTTTTATCTGAAAATTTTTTTATATTTTTTATAGTTTGCGAATTAATAAGTCGAAAAATAAATTTTCAAGAATTAATTTCATTTCCTTAAAATAATTTTGGACAGCAAAATAAATGCATAATACATACATAAGCACTACATATCTCCAAAGTTTCATAATTTTTTGAATTTTCAAATAAGGAATCTCTTTTTATCAGATCAAGATCCTGTCGGAACAAATAATTGAAGAAGCGGGAAATGATGATTCGTTCAAAAAATGTTTTCATATAAATGAATCGATAAGAAAATATCTCATTTGTAAGCCTTCTTTCTTTTTTTCTTTTTCGCTTTTTCTTTAGAAGAATCATCATCACTTCTTTTTTCATAGAAATTTTAAATCTGAATCAAACAATTAATATAATTTTATTCCGAGGACATGTAAAATTAAAATCCAAACACGGGGATATTATTAAGATTGGAAGACTATTGCAGGCCACGACACATTTGATATTTTGGCTAATTTCATCTTGGCGAATTAGTCATGCCCGTTGGTTTTCAAGCTCGAAGAAAACTTACGTGAGAATAATTATCCACTCGGAAACTTAGAGATCGAGATTCTCTATTACGAATCATATATATAATGAGCAGCATATCATATATATATATGAGCAATATTGAACGGACAGAATGATGAGAAATCATATCTCATAATTTTTTATATTGCTCGAAAGATGCAAAGCTCCAATACGCATTTTGATTACGACAAAGTGATTTTTTTCCACTACATAGTTACTCATTTCTGCTCTGGATCATTCTGCTATGGCAAACTACTCGGTCATATATATAACAACGACGAAATTCTTTCTATTTCTTATCTAACAGAAATATTTGGACACTAATATAGTACCCAATCTGACTTTCTAATGTATCAGATTTTGAATAAATAAATCGAGAAGAGCATGGTTAATTTGAAGGATCAGAATACGAATGGATAATTATTTCGTATGTTCATAGTTTTTATCCGATCCGATCTTTTTGCTCAAAAAATGAAATAAAAATTGAACATATTCAATTCATATCTTATTTTCATATTGAATTATTGTTCAATAATTTATCAAAGATAAAAATATAATTTTGAATATATACATTTAAATAGAATCAGTGCAAATTAAATTAAATTAAATTAGAATTTTTTATTTCATAAATAAAAATTAAATTTAAATTTTTTATTGAATAAAAAGTTAAGATTATTTTTATATTTTTTTAATAAGTTCAAAATTAATTGTTGAGTTGAAAGTTGAGATTTATAATTTGCCTATTCTAAATAGGTTTTTTCGTATGTTTCAAGCATTAACTTTTCTTAAAAGATTTAAGATGATATTGCTTGATTACGTATACCGCTTTTGAGGATAATATTTGGAATTAAATATTTTTTAAAACATTCAATCTGGCAGAGTGCAACGTGGCTCTGATGATATATTTTAGCTATGATTATTAACATCAACATTCTTGATGAGATTTATTGATGAGATTTATAACAATTGAATATTTGTTTTAATGCAACATTCATCTCAAGTCTAATCTTAATAGAGGAACTTTCTTTAGATTTGAGAATTTTATCACAATTTTATCAAGAAATTGATTTGTAGTATCATTGACAATAATGTATCTCATGGATTTTCCAAATTTATTATGGAGAAGTTTTTTATAGACATTTATTTTTTTGCACTTTAATATGAATTTAAAGTTTGTTATGACTTCGTTTTGATCATCATATTAGACAGGATCACATATTGTGAGTCATTGTGAGAGATAGCAATATAATCATGCGTATTGTGTTTATTAATATAATTTACTGTTAATCATCAAAGTGCGAAACATCCCATTTTTTCACTATTAACTTCGAAATTTTCAACTTATCCACTATGGATGTTCTATTACCTATCCAAGTTTACGATCACTAATACAAAGATTAAATAGAAGTATAACAATTTGGAAGAAAAATTAAATTTAATTCTTCTACTACATTATAAATGATTACAATTCGATTTATTTTTATATGTACAATAATTAATTATTTTAATTATTATTCTGAATAAGATATAATTTTAAGATATAATATAATTGTTTGTCAATAAAAAAATATTTGTTATATTCAATATAATTTCTTTTACGTATATTGTTTGGATTTGCGTTTTTTTTCGTGATTGGCTGACAACATATATTATTGTCGCAGTTTGATTAGTTTATGCGCTCTGTCATTGGTCAATCTTTTTATTAATAACTTATTAACAAAGTCGTCAAGAATCTTCAATTAACCCGTATTTTGAAAGATTATATAAGAAAAATCTTTTCAAAATGATAATAATAATATATAATTTGAAGTCATCAAAATCGGAAATGGCTGTCTTTTTGAACATTTACCACCAGTCATTAAATGACAAAATTAATTCTCTTTTAACTATTTCAATTTTTTTCTTATATCTTAGATAATTGTATACGAAGTAAGCATTTAATAAAAAATAGCTGTTTCTTGCATTACATTCTCGATATATTGAATATGTATTTTTTTTCTTCATAGTTTTTTTTTATAAAATAAAAATGAATTTCAATATGTATTCAATTTTTTTTACTTTTGAAACTTTAATTTTTATATAATTATAAATTTTATTTTTTAATTGTATTTGTATTATGTCTCAAAAATATTCTTAATTATTTCAATTTTATCAAATTTCTTTAATTATATATTATTTTGATTGCATTACGATTTTGCGATATATTCAGTCTCAATTATTGATCAAACGATATAATTTTTTGACTATTCCATATAATTATATTTTCAGCATATTTACAAATATTCTAGAATATTTAATCATTACATCTTCTCCATAACAACATTGCTAAATCTTTTCAATTTTCTAAACTTATGTAAAAATATTCCAAAATAAGATGAAATGATCTCATTATTTTTTTCACTATATATCAATTTGAAGCTATCTATTGTTTTTGACATTATATATCAAATATTTAATTATCATATATCAATGAATATATATATATATATATATATATA
>NW_006264112.1:65838-87566 GCF_000469605.1 Apis dorsata
ATATTTTTTTTTTTATTATATTATTATAATATTATATTTTTTATTATAATGTTTCAATTTTTACAAGGCAATATAATAGTATTATTATACTCTCATATATTAAATTTTTATAAAACTTTTTAAATATATGCTAATTGATAAATAAAAATTTATTCAATATTTAAATACATAATTTTAATACTCGGATAATTATTCAGTAATCTGATAGTAATTTTAAATTCATTTTTATAATTTCAGGAATTTAGTCATTTCATCTGATATTAATTTATTATTCATATCACATATTCATAATAAAAAATTTTTTTCTTATTTCTAAGAATTAGAAATAAGAAAGAATCGGTTATATTTACACTGTCATTCACATTATATGTCATTTCATCAATATGAATCTTTTAAAACATTACCGCATCTCTGTTTCAATTATAAAGATCATTTTTCAATCTGCATGCTTTATTAGTTTGCTACACTCTTTTAGTTATCTTCTATACATTTCCTCTTGTTAATTTTCTATATTGATATGTTTTAATGTCGAATTGTATTAATTTCAGTTTTTCTGAAGCCATATTTATTATTGTTCTAATAATATTGAATGGAGCTATTGAACTAAAAGTTTTCTAATAATCGATAATCGAATTCTTCTTGCTAATTTCGTATTCGTAATTCATTCTAATTTCGTAACAATTAGCTGATCTATTTGATCTTGTTTTATATTAATTCAAATATCCATGGATTATTTATAAATGTTATATTTATTGGGTATTTAATCAATTCTTATCAGCTCTCATTTAATAAAGAAATTTTTCCATTCATGATTTTTTTCTATTTATTATCTTCTGGCGATTTTATGATACTTTTATATGACTCTGAAATACAAATTTCAATAATAATAGTATAATAAGAAAATTCTAGCTTCTTTTTCTTTAATCTTAATCTTTCTTTAATCTTTCTTTAATCTTTTGAAAATTTAGCATAATTTTTCAAATTTTTAATTTTTCTTTTAAAAGTTCTTTCTGATCTGATTATATTTGATATCGATCAATCTGAATTCTTTTTTTGACAAGAAAATTTTCTTAACAAGAAAATTAAAAAAATTATGAAACTTTAGAGACATGAAGAAAACATATATACTATAAATTTTTTGTACTATCTAAATTTACTACTTAAAGGATGATATTGAAAAACATTATGAATAAACATTTTATAATTTGTTCTAAAATATATCTTTTTGCATGAAATTATAATTATTGATTTAAGAGTGTTAAAAAAAGACTTATAATATTCAGTAAAAGAAGCAAAAAATGTTTAATCACAGATTTTTATTCAGTTAATCATTTTGTAAAATTTTTATCATTTATGAACTTGATATCGTGAATGAATTTCTTAGTTGAATCTAAGAAAAGACTTGATTTAAAAGAATATTAGTTTATTAATGTAAAATTATTTCAAACATTAACAGAGATTATTTTGTAAATATAAACAAAAAAAAATAATATCGGCAAAATCATACATTAAATGTATATTTGTTATTTTCATATTCGAATAAGCAGATATTATTAATGATCTGAGAAACAGTTTTTCACATTCAATATTAGATGAATATTGAAAATTTGTACTTCGTATGTATTTCATGAATAAGATACATATAGCAAGAGAGCAAAAAAATCAAGAGATTACTTTACGAATACTATAATCCGAAATATATTAAAACACGATAAAATTAATAATAATACGAACATTTAAATATGTCATCTTTTAAAAGACGCAGAAAATCAAAAAAATTATCACTTGCATAGAGAAAACCATATATAATAACATAAATACATGATAAAGAAAATTACACAATACAAAGAAAATGATACATATATGATGAAATACATTTTATATATTTATGCAAATCATTTAAAATATTTAGTTGAAAAATAAAAAATATTTTAATAAAAGTTAACATTTTAATAATAATAAAAAAAATGTAGATAATATAATATTTTATTAATATATTCTTTATCATGATTTGATTTTTATAGGAAAAAAAGAAAAAATATAGTATATAACAATATGTAATATAAAAATAGTAATAATATTTATATTAAACTAGAAAAAAACTAAAAAAAGTTGACCTATCAAAAAAATCACATAGATCAAAAATTTTTTCAAAAATTTTCTTCATCCAATTGTGTTAGTTCTATAGAAATTCCTCGAATTGTCGTCCTTATTTTTTGCATAAATAAGAAATTTATAAAACGTGACTTTGATTCTTGGGGATATATTTCCCATAATTAAATATAAAAAAAAAGAAGAGGAAAAAGAAAGATTTATTCTTTTGTAATAAAATAATAACTATTTATAATAACTCATTTATCTCTTTTGCATACATTCATTTGTAAATTTCTTCATCTGATTTATAAAACAATCCAAAATAGATAATGCAAAATTCAATTATACATTAAATTAGTTCAAAATCCAAAAAAGTGTAACTCATACTAACAGATATTATATTAATAATTACAGCAATCCGGCACATAAATAAAATAATTAATCGGATTTGACGGATTAATTTGTGATATATACAACGCAAAGATTTTGAAATAATCTCGATTAAAACAAAATATATAAATATCTTTTAAACAGCGAAATTTATAATAGAAATCATATACGATATAAGTTAGAATAAAAATTACATTATTTTTACTATATACAATTTAATCATAGATTTAAAAATTTAAGTTTATCATAATTAAAAAAATATAATAGTTTATATTTATAAAAGTTTAATACAAATGCGAATGATTTAAAAATAGAAAAATATCTGATTTGATAACTTCAGATTAGAGATAAGATTTATTATATCATTTACAATATTGATAATATCTTTAATTATTGTTATTATATAAATACATTATGTAAAAAACAAAATTCAGCGGAAAACATTTAAATAAAAGAAATTCTGCAAAAAAGAGAGGCAATTCGAATATATAACAAAGATAGAAATGTTTATAAAACTATACTATAATTATATTATATTTATTTTGTATTAAAAATTTTATATTATACATTATACTCGTAATTTTATATCATATCTTATACATATCATTGTATTTTCATATGTAAAAAAGAAATATATTGTAATTTTTAAACAAATATGCTAAGATTTTAATTAATAGTAGTTTAATCGTATCAAAGGAAGAAAAATGATATAATCTAGGATCAATAAATCCTAAATAAATAAATGTTATGTCTGGGATAGTATAGATATGCAAGATATTTTAAATCATAAGAAAGATAATAAAATTCTAAATAACGAATTGAGAATAGTGTATAATAGAATTTCTTTTCGAAGATTTTTAACTTGCAAAATTCCCATCTAACAGATAAGAGATTAAAAAAAGGTTGCTGAAAATAGTTCGAGGTAGACAGTTTTTCGAAATAGAGAATCACAGAATAGTTTTTCTAAAGATATAATATTTTGGAAAACTGTCTCGAACTACTTTCAACAGACTTTTTTTAATCCTTCGCCTGTTAGGTGGAAGTTTTGCAAATTAAAATCAAGTTAAAAAGAAAATTTAAAATAAAACATAAAGTTCCTTGTCAAGATTCAGACTCGAATTCGATCATTGTTTCCGAACATGGGCTTTCTTTTAAATTTGACAAATCATGTACAATATAAAAATAATATAAAAACAAAATTAGTATTTATAAAAACTGGTTTCATAATATATATCTTACAATATAAATTATTTTTGTTATTAGTTGTTAGATGAACGCGGGCACTCTTCTACCATTAAAAATGATTTAATTCCTCTGCAGCGAATTTCCGTAAAAGGACATCATATAACACGATGGCGCTTGATTTTAGTAAAAACATATTATAATATGCCTTTGCCTAATAGTGATAGTGGAAATAATGTAATATTATATTCTCCTCCAATGGAAATTTGCTGTAGAGGAATTGAATTACTTTTAATGATAAAAGGAGATAATATACCATGCTTATTTTGTAATTGTGCTATCATATAATGCTGATTCTCGGCAAGAATTCATAAATCATTTCTTCAGAAACACTTATCAATGGATAAATTTTTTTCATGAATTATATATCTTGTAGATAAAAAAATATTCTATGCAAAAATAATTATTTTAAAGAAATTGTTGAGATTAATGAAACAAAGATAAAAAAGAAAAAAAATTTAACGAAAAACATCTTCGAATTTGGATCTGGGCAGTTGATATACAACTCTGTATGCGATTCCATCATACTTTTACAAACTGGAAGGAGATTGGAAGAAATATATTATTATATATTCATATTCATAATAAGTCACAGTACAAAAATATGGTTAATCATAGGAATACCGATAGTGGGATTCGTGAAACGAGAAAGAAATTGTCCAGTCCTGAGTAATTGATTTTTGGAGGAATTCAATGATCAAATAAGCAAAAATTTATTATATCAATTCTCGAAGCATCAATATTAGTATCCATGTTTACTAATATTTTGCTTACCATTATTAAAAATAGATAAAACCAAGCATGACATTATATTTCATTTTTGAAAATTCTATAATTAAATAAAGAAACAAACATTTAATTAATCACAAAATGAATTTCGTTAATTCACATCATAGTGCTTATATGCAGAACATAGAACATATTTCGAGAGATATACTAATGTTCTCTAAATTCAGAAACAATACTATATTAGTTATATAGCAGAATTTTTATTTCGCCGATATAACTTTAAATTAAATTATAATTTTAACCGAAGAAATTTACATTTTCGTGAAATAATAATAGCATGGCCAGCTACCTCGCAAATTAAAAAATTTATCTTAACCAATATGAAATATATTTAGAAAGTATCCGATTTTTATTTATATCTTTAATTCTGAATGAACTATTGTAGATTATGTTTGTATATATTAAAATATATATACAATCTTACAAAACAGATCTAATCATCTGATAGATATCTTCATTTAGAAACCATATGTGATTTTTTAAATATCAATTTTTGTGAATGTTGTATTTTATAATTATCGTATATTGTTAACTAAAGAATTTGCATTAAATTTTGTTAAAAGCTTCTTATACCGAAACAATTAATATTCGTAATGATTCATAAAGTGTATAATAGTAATTCTATGAATAATAAATTTAAAAAATGATTTAGACAGTTTAAGAATATACAATTATGATAGAAAGTGATCTTCGATCTAATACGTTCGCAATGTCAGAAAATGTCAAATATATTAGAGTTGATCAATGAAAATTGTCGTTTAACAACATGTGAGATAGAAAATGATGTTGAGATTCCAAAAATTATTGTATCTGAGATTTTAATTCAAGATTTGAAAATGAATCGTAATTGAAAAATTTGTTACGCGGAATTTGTAATTTGGAATTCGTAATTCTAAAATAATGAAAAAGATTATTACTGATGATAAAACATGAATTTAAGGCTATCTCAAAAGAAAATTTCAATCTTTGATCTGGAAAACACATAATGAATTGCGATTAAAAAAATATATCAATATCTAACTAAGATAGAGACAATAAATGATCATTTATTATAACAATTCATACAATATAATATGTAAAATAAAATAAAATTAAATTTCTTAAGCAAAATTTCTTAATGAAAATTTTAAATGGATAATATCACATGTATAATCAATAAAAATATATAGATTATAAATTTGATATAGCGTAATAATAGAGATATAAATATTCTCTGTAGGAATTTTTTGTTATATATTGTTATATATTGTTATATATTTTTTGTTATATATTTGAAAAAGATAGTGACGTTATGATTAAAAATATTGAATCAAAATATTGATGATAACTATAAAAATATTATCAACTTTGCCGAATCAATATGATCATTTTATAAATATATAGAAAAATATTATATATAGAAATTAATATTAAAAGTAAAAGAAAATGGCTGTAATTTGTAATAATAATTTAATTACCAAATTGTTGCTAAAAAAAAATAAATTAAATCTGCAGCAATATATAGATTTAACTTACTACTTAAGACGAATATATAGTGTTTAAATTCATTATAAAAAAATTATAAAAATTATCAATTATAAAAAAATGCAATGAAACCAATCATACAATATGAAATTGTAAAATGGGATCAATATCGATCAAAAACAATCTAAAACGCGGAAATATTTTTTTTATTAACAAATTTTCAAATGAAATTAATTTTTTTAAATGAAACACAAAATTCATAAATAGACAAATCATACAGAAAAAGATTATTATTTTCGGAAAAACAAAAATTGTGCAAGAGATAAATACGAAGTAGACACAATTGTAATGAAGGTTGGGTCATATATTTAAGTACGTCAAATCTGCTTATCGATTTCAATTTTCTAGATGAAACATAATATATATTGTTTATATAATAATAATAATATTAATAACATAATAGCAAAAAGATTCGTAACAATAATAGTTCAAGATTAAAATAGAAAACTATTTATTAAAAAATATTTTTTTAGTGATTCTAAAACTGGCAAAAAAATCTATGTTTTGTAAATATCATATAAAATAATTAAAGTAAAATATCAAAATTAAAATTGAAATAAAAAAAAATAGAAAAATGATTCTGGAAAATATGCAAATGGATTATTCGCAAATGGATATAATAAAATCAAAGTAAACAAAAAATACTGCTAATAAGAAATGACAATATAATATGCTGACATTTAAAATTAACATATTTGAGATTCGCTAACAAAGAAATTAATCAGATTAAGATAAAAAATAAATCTAAATCCCAAACTTAGTAGCGAAAAAATATCAAATATAAATGTTATAATGATAAAATTAAAGGGACAGAATAAAAACAACTTGATCGTTAAAATATTTAAATATATTATATTTAAATATATATGATTAGAATGGAAACATGAAATGAAATACATTTTATAACATTTTTAGATAATTTTATCTACTTTGTGACTATATTTTTCGTAAAAAATAAATATGTATATTATATGTATATTATATGTATATTAAAAACATACTTAAAACAATGAAACTCAATAAAATCTAAGTTTTCAAACAAATCTCAGATAACAAAAGAGATATTTAGTGTAGAAATAATTGAATAATTTTAGATTTCTTGAAATTAAAGATTTCGATTTACGCGACAAGTTAATAACAAAGCCAAAAGATTTAACAGAAATATCGGATAGATTTACGATATAGATTCTCAATTAAACAAAAACATATGGAATTAAATAATTCGTATTGCTATAATATTCATTAAACAGAGATTCCTATTGAGATTATCATTAAAACTCTAGAAGAAAACTGGCTTGAAAATCTATCCAATATTTAAATCTTTGGTTGTGAAGTCTATATTAAATTTTTTAATATAGACTTTTTTTTTTAATTTGAGTCTATACTAAATTAAGAAATTGGAAAATAAAAAATATAGAAAGAAATAAAAAATATCTTTATTTTATTACTTTACATTATCATTTTTATAAACAAAAAAGAAAAATCATTATTTCTAGAAAACATCATTTTTAAAATTTATTAATTAATAAACTTCTTTTTTATGAAAATCAAACTTTTGTATCATATTTTATAAAAAATTATAGATAGAATACATTTTCTAAGAATAGAAAATGAGAGAATATTTATAATATTACTTATAAGAAAAATTACATTTTTTTCAATACCACTAATATAACACAATATCACAAATATAACGAATAGTATATGTAAATAAGTTAATAAAATCAAATATCATTATTATATCGAATGATAATATTATTTATTATAATATTTCAGAAAAAATGATTAATATTATGACAATTATATCAATAATTTATAATTTATAATTTTTTTTTAATATCAATAAATATCAATAATACTTTATGATATTACAAATATTATTTTTAAAAGATTATAAGAGAAAAAATCCATTTTTTAGTAAACATTTTATTTTATTAAGTATCTCATTAATTATAATATAACATAATTTAGTTGTATGTATAATCATAAATATTTAAATTAAATAATAAAATATATATGTATATTATATTATAGTATATCATATATAGTATATTATAATATTTATAGAATATTCATTCATTATTAATAAATTCGTACTACATGCGACATGTTAAATTCGTTATTATTTTGCATTCTCATTAATCTTTAAAGCTTGAAAAAAAAATATTGGAAATATAAACTTTAACAAATTTAGCATGTCCTTTTTTTTAATGAAGATTAAAAGACACTTAATATATAATGATACATATGCTTTTTCATTGTAAATAATTTTCTATGATATATACATTTTCATTCAGATTTTTATTCAAATATTTCCGATTTGGATCGTTGGAAAATTTTGTGTATATATTAATTAACAAACGTTTTTAATATCATCTAATAAACTTTTCATGGATTTAATAGTTTATGTTATTCCAACAAATTTACCTTTTTTATCTTTTATTAAAGTTCAATTAAAGCATCCTTTAAATATATAAAAAATTTATAAAAAATACTTTTTACAAATGATAAATGAAGGATTATTAATGAAATTCATATATAATAATAATAATAAACAATTATTATTATTTTTCATATTTATTTTTATTTCATGATCATTTTTTATAAATACATTTTCTATATATACACAGAGATATGCATTTTGTGCTACAAAAAATTTTATTTTCTAGAAATTATAAAAATGTTCTTTTCATATTTCTTCATCAATGATATTTCTACATTTTTTCGGTACCCACAATTTTTGTTTTCGAACTTTTTCTAAAACTATATTATTATACTTATATATTTTGATTTCAAATTAAAAAATTTTTTTTAATAAATTCTATATAACTATCTATATAATTCTATATAACTATCACTATTTTTTACTTTTTTTCGACTTCTATAATATCTAGATTAATATATAGATTATTTCTATAAATTATTCATTGCAAAACGAATAATTTAATAATGCCAATACAAAAACGAATGATATTAATTTTAAAACACAGAAGTTAGCATAAACACGAATGATCTTTATTTATTAAATAAAATTAGATATACATTATTGTATACAAATTTTCTTCAGTCGAATACAATAGTAGCATAATATAGTAGCATATGTTGTGTAAAATAATAAAGTAACTTCAAAACGTGGATTTGAATCATTTTTCCAAATATTTTTACAATTGTTATAATCATTTATTTACGATATAAATTCGACTCTTATTTTTTATGTTATCAACTCAAATGAAAATGTTAATTTGATAAATTATAAATTAATTAATTCTGGGAATTTTGAAATGAAAAATTAATAAAAGAAAAAGTAATATCCAATATATATTAATTTGATTAAAAAATATATAATAAACTTGATTAAAAAATATATATTAAAGAAAAAATATGTATATGTAAATATATATATTAAATATATAATGTTTAATATTGTTATTTCTACAGTAAATTCATTTTTTTATAATTTTATATTTATATCTTTGTCAACAAAAGAAATCAAATAAATATAATTTAAAAAAGTAGAAGCATATAACAACAATATATATTAAGAATACATCAAGAAACAATACCATTTCAAAATATACAAAAAATAGAAACTACTTTAGAAACAAAAGAAAAAATAATCACAAAAAAGAAAAAAAAACAAAACTATCTGATAATGTAATGGAAATATACAAAATGCTAAATGCTATTAAACAATACTGTAAAAAATACGAAATAATCACATGATAAGATATGAAGAGGATTATGTATATTTAATATATAAAAAGATTATAAGTAGGTAAAATTTATATAATAGCTACAATGCAAAGTAAAAAAAAAAAAACTTATTGATAACAAATGATAAAAGAATGAAAAGAAATAAATCAAAAAACAAAACGAAAAATACAATCAATAATTTTTAATTTTCGTTTTATTTTTTTAAAGAATTTAAAGAAATCATTCTTTAATAAATATATATATGTAATCGAATATTCTAAATATCTACATTTTAAAAGATTATTATGTTTTCTATTGTGTATTAGTACTGTTGATTCAAATTATTTTGTAAGAAGTTTCGTAAGAATGCACGGCAAAATGAAGTTACAATTTTTGATAATGTTAATCATTTATTAGAAATTATAGATTCCTTTAAAATAAAACTCGAATATGTATATAATATGTATATAATATATATGTATAATTAATCTAATTTCGAAAGAAATTTTTTTTCGATCTGCGAAGTTTCCATCGTTTTTTTTTTTTTTTTTTGAAATTTGAAGTCATCCAAATGTAATAATAAACTAAATTTTATCCTGTGTATCAATGATTCCTCTTTTGAATCTCTTAAGTGGAGATGGAAAAAATCATCGCGTTAATAGTGCATGTAAATACTTAATAAATATTTACATATATGAAAAAAAAATATGTAAAGAAAAAAAATATGTGAGAGAAAGAATACATCGAAAAAATAGAACAAATCTTAAGAAAATTTATAACCTTAAGATGCGTGAATAAAGATATAAAACAGAATATTGTAAGAGACTTAGTATTTTTTATATTTTAAAAAACAATTCATATCAACTCAGATAAATTAACATTAAAAATTTTTCAAGTGAAATTTTGACTTTTTTTTCGTTTGATTATTCATAACGAATATTTAAATTATTGAACATAAACTACCGCTTAAATCTAATAAACAAATCCAAACAATATACATATATTGAAGTCATTAATACTAATCATTTAATCATTGTACTCCAGTAAATCTATACAAAAATTGAATTTAATTTTTTTTCAATTTCTTATTTACATTGTTATATTTTAAAATTAAATATATATATAATTCTAACTTTGAATTGTGATTTTAAAACTCTTGTAATTATATATTTTGAAAAAAAAAATTTAAGATTCTTTTCTTTTTATAGAGTTTCTTTTTAAGAGTTTTAAATTTAAATCCATCTTTCCATTATATTATAATTAAATTCAATTTTTGGATTTGAATTCTATTAGAAGTGAATATCAAATTTTTTATGAAAAAATTCACATTGTAAATGTATTGAAATCAATAAATTATAATATATATATTATAAGTTAATTTATTATTTTAATTTAATTTTGATTTATTAAGTAAAAAATTATAATTTAATTTATAATTCATTTTGACTGATCATATGTTAAAAGTTATTTTTTAAAAATATTTGATAAGTTCTTAATAAAAAATGAGTTAATTAATAATAATTAAAAATTCAATGAGTTCTTAATAAAAAATTTATTTACCAATAGTAATTGAACATTATTTAGCATGATTTTTTTTAGCATTTGTTAATTTTTTATATGATTACATAGTTTTAGAGTAGAAAAAAATTAATTTCAAAATTATCATATAACAAATAAATATTGTTATTTATAATTGTTTTATTTTTTTAAATTAAATTATAAGTGATAGAATTAGTCTGATATTTATATTATAAGTGATAGAAAAGTCTAATATTTATATTGGATAATATAATAGTTATATAATAGTTATAAATCATAACAAAAGTAATTTTTAAGTATTTAAATTATATTAAATTATATTTTTATATTTCTGATATTTTTTAAATATATATTATAACTGTATAAATATATTCAAGTTTCATTTCATTTTTTAATTGTGAATGCAATACAATGCAATCAAAAAAACAAATATTTAATTGTAAAATAAATTTATTCAACAGATATTAAATTTATAATTATAAAGGTTAACACGCTGAAAATATTTGCCATTTTTGAGAAATACTAGTAATACTTCATCATTTAGATTCTAATACTCAGATAATACAGAATTAAATTTAAATAATAGAAATTTATTTTTAAATCTTTTAATTGTTATCTTTTATTGTATTTTATGTATGTATTTTAATGACAGAAAGCATTATATCACAAATCTTAAGTTCTCAAAAATCAACAACCTATAATATAATAAGAAATGAACAGAAGTTTAAAATTGTATTAAAAAGAAAATTTTTATTAATTTTTTTGATTACAATGTATCACATAATTACTAAATAACTTTTATTTATTTAAAATTATAAAATTTTCAATCTTCAATATTTCACTTTCCATTTTATAAAATATTTTTTTTGGAATATTAACAATTTGTTTCAATTTTTTATGTTGAATTATTTAGAAAAAAAAATAATTGATTTAGAAAAAATTAATTTAAATTATAACTTAAATTATAAATTAATAAATTTAAATTAAAATTAATTATTAAAAAAAATTTTTAAGAAAAATTTCAAATAAGTATTAATAATATTCAATATATGTAAATTTTCAATATGTAAATTTTCAAATAAATATAAAAATAAGTATTTCCTAATTTAAAGATAATATTTAAAAAAATGTATAAAAATAGATATAAATTATAAAAATTATGTTTATATTATTTATTTAATTTATTTTATGAAAAAAATGTAATAAAATATTGTCGTAAAATGTTATCTTTCATAAAAACTTTTTTATAAGATGTCCATAATATATGTAGAATTTGATTATTCCACTTGTAAATTTTTAATTTACTTGTTTTTTGTTGTGCTAAAATAAATATTAATATTACAATTATATTTTATATTAATATATATAAATCAATAATTCATTACATATACATTAAAGTTATATAAAAATTAAGATATCATACATATCAAAAACATTCTTATAATGTATCTTGTAATTTTTTCATTGGTACTTTTAATAATTTTAAGTATATTTTGAATATGATTGTGCACATTATCAAAAAGATCTTTTATCAAAATACAAGCACGATTTGCTTGTAATATACATACTTCTTTTAATATTCTCATTATAGTACTTTTAGAATTAATTGTATGATCTAACATAACTTTTGATAATCTGAAAGTCGCTATATTACTTAATCGCATTGAGAGATGTCTAAAAAAAATTTATAATTAATATAAAATTTATATAAAATAAAATGAAAAATAAATATAATATTTTTTTTATGATAATATTAGTATGTATTACACAATTACTTACTTCAGAAGAGATGATTTACTTGGTTTTAAAAATGATATTGAATGACACAATGCTGTATCTGAACGTTTAAGTCCTACTTCTAATGTGGTACAATTAATTTTATAACCAATGTAAATAATATTTTTTTTAACAATTTTATTTCTATTAGAAATTAAATTACTTTGAGTTTTAGATTGTTTAAAATAACAATTGTATTGAGGAATTCCTTTTTTTGTTAATTCTAAAAATCTATTTCATGATACAGAATGATTAATAAAATACAATACATTATAAATTTAATAACAAAATTACATGTGATTTATCTTACTGTTCTGCAAGAGTTTTATTTTTAGTTATATATAAAATATCATCCATATATTTTATAATTTCTCCTGTTTTTAAATATGTTGACATTTCTTTATTTAATATATAATTATAATATATATCTGATAAAATAGGTGATAACATTGAACCTTGAACAATTCCTTTTCCTATGATATGAATATTTTCATTTATTTTTATCTATAAATTGAAATATTATGTTTTATCAATTTTATGTTCCATCAATTTTAAATAATATTTATATAATTCATAAAATAATTTTTTTATTTTATTTCTTACCCTTTGATAAAAGATATATTTTGAGATACTTTCTAATAACCAGCTTTTATTTATTAACTGATTCCATTGATTATCAACTGAATTTGCATAGAATTTATCAGATGGGAAAGGTAGTTGCAAATCAGAAAAATATTTATGATAAGTATTATCTTTTTTTGATATTTCAGATTTAATTGTATAATATTTAAGTATTAAATTTTCTGGAAGATTCTTACAAAGTGATTGTATAATATTATATAATTCAACTAAATGAAAATTTAAAATTAAAATTTTAATATATATGTATAAATATATTAAATCTTAAAAATTGAAAATACTTATACCCTGTATGATAGAACCAAAAGCATTTATTACATCACAACATACAAAATATAATTTTTCTGTTTTTGAATTAAGTTTATATTGAACAATTGATTTCCATTTTTTCGGAAAATTAATAACTTCATAATTCGTGGCATACAATTGTTTCAAAAATTTAAATATTATAAATAAATAACCAGCATCACGAGATCTAATATATAAAAAATTAAAAAATAACTTTTTAATTAATTATTTTTTAGAATATAAAATAACTTACTTCTTTTTAAGTTTAAATATAGGTCGCACATCAGAATATTTACAAAGTAATTTATATATGCCTATTGATGGATTCCATGTATTACGTTTAATATTTGGTTGTAATATATTTGAATGTATTCCTTCTTTAATGAACTTTTTTTGAATATTATTCCAAGTAAAACGTGTAATATATAATCTTTCATTAGTGTTTCCAGAAACTTTCGTTATATGAAAGTAAGTATATAATATATTGAAAAGAAATTCAGTAAAAAACCATTTTACAAATTGTGCTATAACAAGCCATTTTGTTTTTATATTTGTAACATTTTGTAACCATATAATATTAATAATCTAAAATATATAAATGTATTTTTATCTTATTATATAACTTAATTATATTAAAAAAACAATTACATACATCTAATTTTTCAATGATAGGTTTTAGATTAAAATATTTAAAACAAGGTGTATCCAATAATTGAAATGTAGCTCTCTTTATTTTTTTTAAATTTTTTATGCTTCCAAATAATCTTTTAGGAACTACCTTAGCAAATATAAGATCAAAAAAATTTTTCAATTGTTTTTTATTAACTTCATATATGCATTTTGTTTTTTCATTATACTTTTGCTTACAAATTAAATGCTTTAAAACACTATAATAATTAAATTTTTTATGTCTATTCTGAAATTTCTCTATAAGTAAAAAATAATCTTCATAATTAATAGCAATAATATCTTTCCTATTTCCTTTTGTAATAAAATCATATATTTCATGTCCTTTTTTATCTATGTTAAGAATACAAATTGAAAAACTTTTGTAATTAGTATAATATGGTAATATTTGAGATGTATTACATAAAAAAATATTTAAGTTTAAATTATTAAGAAAAATATTGTGATACGTTATTTCTTTATAAAAGTTTTTCTTCTTTTTTATCTTATATTGTTCATTTTGTTTATCATTTCTATTTGTCTTTTCTTGAATCTTATATTGTTCATTTAATTCTAAAATAATAATTTAAAATTTAATAATATTTCAAAATTTATAATTATAATGAATTTGCATATATTTCAATATATTTATTGATATAAATAATAAAAATATAAAAATTTATTTTATAATATTATAAATATATTATAAACATATGAAAAAAGATTTGAAAATATTATACTTGGTATGTAATAAATAGGATTTAAAGAATTTATAAATAATGCATCTGTCTGTAATTTCTTCAGTTTTCTATTAACATTGAATTTAAGATGATCAACAGCAACTATACATTTTTTTAAATCAGAAATGTTAGACACTATAAAAGCACTGCATTTATTTTTTTTAATTATTATTTTATGATGTAAACAATACCTAATTTAAAAAAAGAATTAAATGCATTTAAAGATATATAAATAATTAAAATAATAAATTTAAAAATACAAACTGTTGAAAATATGTGCCAAAATCTTTTTTTAAACTTCGCAAAGTAAAATTATCCATCATTTATATTTTATGATTAAAACAATACTTTTACAAGGCAAATTCCAGCTTTGACTAGATGAGAATCTAAATTTTCAAAATCTGATGTTATATTCTCATTTGAGTAATAGAGAGAAAAAAGCTAACTAGAGACGCAATTGTTATCAATCGAGATATATATATAATAAGATACGTTTTGACATGATAGTAAATTATAATTTTTATGATTAGTCTTATAATTTTTATCATAACATTGAATGTGATATTATGATATATACATAATTATGATATCATATAATAAAAATCATATTTAGTATTGCATGAAAACATACCTTACATACGCGTCCTGCAGCGTAACAATTGCATCTTCTCCTTAAATTTTTTTCTTTCTAATACTCCAAATAAGAATGTAACATCTAATTTTAAAAATCTAGAACCTTATCTATGACCAAATCTATGCCAGATTTTCGAAATTCTTGATGCAAATTTTATTATCAAAATGTCATCAAATTTAATATAAATTTTGATTGATATTGTTAATATTGTTAATTCAAATAAATTCAAAAAAATAATTAAACAAATTCCCACTAAAAATCTAAAAACTTGTACCAACGCTTACACCAAAAACGCATTAAATCTTGCAGTAAAGTTTGCACCAATTCTTTTAGAATATATTACTTATAATATATTTCATATATTACTTATAAACAAGAGTCTCAAATAATTGTTATGATGAAAAAATAAAATATGAAATATAAAATCTTATGTTATATGATAAAATAATGATTGAAGTTTTTATTTTTAAAACAATGTGTAATTATTTACAAAATGCAATTTAATAATTAATTATTAAGTTTGAAATATATATTTTATTTTATTATTTGTTAATTATTCATTTATTCTTATCATTATCATATAATCATTGTTTTTATAATTCTAAATATTAAAATGTTCATATATCTCAGAAATTATAATTTTAAAAAAATTAAATTTTAATTGAGATGTTAATAATATTTAATTTTTAATTATTTTTTTATTTTAGAGAAAAAATATATCTTCATAATTATTAAAATATAATAAATGCAAAAAATAAAATTATTTTGATATATTTATTTTTTATGCAAATTTCGAAAATAAAATATTATCTTCAACATAATTTTATATTTTTATGAATCAAAATTTAAAATAAATACAATTTTTTCAATTCAGGAGAATATTATATCGTGTTGTTTTTTGAAATTCTTCATACAATATGTTGCAATATCCATTATTATTATTATTATTATTATTATTATATAAATATAAATAATAATTATTCAAAAATTATTCAAAGATATATAATTTTATATTAATATAATTAATTTGTGCTTAATAAAAAATCTCGCAGATAGAGGAATAGGACAATCCTTCTGTTCAGCGATATATGGTGTATGTGATTTTATTCATTATATTCTATATACAGCAATATATGATATATATAAATATGACACTTTGAAATATATATATTTATCTAATATTTAATTCAGAATTGTTGGATGACGACAATATTTTTTCAATCATTGTAGTCAATTCTTCTACGGCAAATTTTCGCAAGAAGAGAATACATGATTATTTTGTCATTATATATTATTATGTATTATTATTATATATTATTATTATATTTTGTCATTATATATTATTTTATCATATATATTTCCATTGTTAGACAGAAGTTTACGCATAGTTACCAGACACGCGCAACATGCTATGCGTTTTATCACTAAAAATGACTCAATTTCTCTAAGGAGAAATTTTTTTAATAGATGCTTTTTTAATAGAGGCACTATTGTGATTTATGTCATATAACGTAATATAACAATTACCAAATCAAAACTAAGCATCGAAAATTCATCGAAGAGAAATAGAATATATTTAGTAGAATATATTTAGAAGGAAAAAAATATTGTCGATATGTGGAAATTCTAATGTTTATAAATGTATTGATCCATTTATAGACATTAGAATTTTCATCAAAATCAACCAATTAAATATTTTTTTCATGTATATATAATAATTAATTCAAAGGATGTTTTATTAGTCATGAATAATTGTTTGTACTATGTCTCATGCACTATTTTAAATTATCTTTTAATTACAAGTTGACGTTACATTTTCTCCGTTATTTTGTTTCAATTTGACTTTACATTTATAAGTATTTATAAATATAAATATGTTTAATTATTTTGTATAGGTATGTGATCGAAGCCTTAGCATCAACATATATTGCTTTTTTCAGAGGTTTTTTTTATCTATAATTATGTTTTTAATTATTTTTATTTATATTTTTTAGTCATACCAATAAAATTGAATTGGATTAAAAAATTAAAAAAATAAAATGTAATAAAATAAAGTTTAATAAATTCACATATTTTAATTTCGATTTAAATATTATTACAAACAATAATTGTAGCATTTCGTTTTTTTTTCAATTCGATTTTCTTAAATAATTAACCGTAATTTTATTGTATTATTATGTAAAAAATAAAATTTGATTATTAATTATTTCAAATAAAATCGATCATAATTCAAATTTTATTACAAAATGTTAAAATAAAAATTCCAAATCAATCTTTCTTTAGATTAATCTTAAGAAAAAAAATTAATTTTAATTTTAGAGCAAAAATTGTTAATTTTTTTTTTGTCTCTTCTAATCTTTTGATGAATAAAATTCAAAAATATTAATTTTAAGTTTAAAAATCCATTAGTTATAAACTAGTTAGTTAATAATTAGTTAATAAACTAAACCAATTAGTTAATAAATTCGTATAATTAGTGATTTTAAGCGTATTTGATAGATTACTTAGATGATTTGTAATCAATTAATTCCATAAAAGAAGTCATTACATGAGAATAACAATTTAGATGCGATAAATCAAAATTAACTAAACAGATATATAAACTATAATATATGTGTTTTTCTGATTTATTAATAAAATATATATAATGATATAATGATTATGATATGGAATACATATATATAATAATTAATTTAGATTATATACATATAACAATTCAATATGATTATATTATATTGAAAAAAAATATTGAAATAATTATTGTATCCCAGGAAAGAAATCTATTCATATTATATGATAAACTCAGTAATTCAAAGATACTATTTATTTAATAATATAAATTGTTTTAATTATCTCTATTAATAATGATATCAAATTTATATAATTAAATTTGATTTATTGTGCCTATATAATCATCATCGATATGCAAATAATAACTCTGTTCATTGGACGAACTAATATGGCGTCCTAGTCTTAACCTGCCAAATGAATTTCAAATCACTAATTTTATCTACAAATAATTTTTGAATCAATGGATTTTTAAACTTAAAATTAACATTTTTTGATTTTATTTATCAAAAACTATTAGAAGATATAAAAAAATTAAAATTTTTTAGTATTCCAAATGAGTTTAATCGAAAAAAAAAAAATATATACTGAATTGATACAAAAATAAAAACATTTATGTTTTTGAAAAAAAATTGAAACTATCTTTTATAATTTTTTATTGCTAGAAAAATTCTGTTGTGCGTTGATTATTAGAGTTTCAATCAAGAAATAAAATTAAAAGTTATTTTCAGATTTTACATTATTTTTTTATAAAAATAGAAAAAATGTTTTTTTCAAATTGGAAATATTAATAACTGATATTAATAAATATTAAATTTTTCATAATCTAAAATAAGAAATATAAATTTTTAAATTTTAATCAAAAACAATATGGGACATTATAATTTTAATTTTTTTTTGTTTTTATAATTATCAAAAACAAATATTTTCAGAAAAATATTTTCATTATTGCTAATTTTTAAATTTTTATATTTTTCAAAAATTTTTTCTTTCTCTTGATCCAATAATTGTATTTTCTTAAGTTATTCCATATTATTTTCAAAACTGCTTATTATAATTCATATTTTTACATGTTTTTTTTTCAAAAAAAAATATACAAAAGCATTATCAATTAAATTTAATAATAATAATGATATATAAGAATATAAAAAATGATTCATATTGTATATTGTTCTTATAATTATTATTTTATATAAAAGAAACTTTATATAATCCAAATTGTCGCACAGGATACATTATCTTGAATTGCTTTTTTCAATTAAAAATTTAAATTAAAAGCAACATATTGAAAATATTATCTAAATAAAATATCATTAATAAATGAATTTTTAAAATGAATTCAAGATTATATTAAAGAAGAATTAAAATTTTCATTTCTTGCAGTAATACCAATGATTTAATGAATGAGCAATTTGGCTTTTGTGTTCATGTCCTTTTTTGATTTATTTTTAAATTTCTTTGAAAGAAAAATTCATTTTGCTGCAAGTAAAAGAATTGAAATAATAATATAATAATAATTGATATATAATAATAATATTTGATATAATAATAATAATTGAAATAAATAAGTACAAATTTCATTTACTTTAAGTTATTTTTTTATAGTTTTTAATCTTTTAATTGTTTTCAATAATATTTCAATAAATCTTATAAATTTTATTATATTAATGTCTTTAGTAAATTATTCTTTTTAATATTAAGATGTTATAGATGATATGATGATATGATAAAGAAAATCAATATGTATTTAATTATTGTTTTGATTCTTTATAAGTCTTTTATATTTATCATTTTTATATTTATCATTTCATTGATGAATTCAATTCCTTAAAATAATTCTATTAATTCTATATATATATATATATGATCTCAGTGAAATTTCTATTTTTGAAAAAAGAAATCTCATTAGTTGAATTTAATAGTTTTTTATTATTATTTATATTATTATATAAATATATATAAATAATAATATATATTATTGTAATTTTTAGTAGTTTTATTTGCATTATTAATTCTTTTAAATCTTCTCTAAAACATTTCTATTTCATAAATATGATCTTTTTCTTTTTCTTTTCCATATTATACTTCTTGAAAATCGACAATATTTTTAATTTTTTTTAAATATACTTTTTTGTTCATTTTTCTTTGCTTTCCACCAATAATAATATTATTTTATATTGAACAAGTCTAATAATCTTTTGTTTTAGCTTATTCAATAAAAATAGTGACTATAAATAAAAATATTTGTCATAACATTATTATTATTAATACACATATATTGTTATTATTAAAAATTTAACAATAAATAGAAAAGAATTAATTTCAATATTAAAATCAAGAAAAAAATAATTATTGAAAAAATAAAATGAAATAAAAGAATATGAAATGAAAATTGAATTATACATCACACATGAAAATTTCAGAATTTTGATTTTTTTATTTCACAAATTTGTGAAAACAAAAATCAAAAAAACTTTTTTTAAGCTTTCTTTATTATTAATCTAAAATAATAATTATATTGATTATATTAAAAAAACTATTTAATGTTTGTTTTTTTTCAGATATTCTTATCAAGAATTGCTGTATGATGATTAATGAACTCATATATATTTTGAAACATATATTCGTTTATTTAAAATATTTTATAAAAACAATCTGTAACAGTAAATATTTATATGGATACTTTTGTTAAATACCTAGTTTTTTTTTATTGATCCATATATCACTGATAAATGCATAGAAATTAATCTAATTATGTTGTTATTAATAATAATAATATATTATTATTATTAATAAGTTATTATTAATAATATTATAATATAATTATAATTATATTATTAATAATGATAAATATGAAAATAATTATGAAAAAATATATATAAAAAAATATTTGTAGTCATTAATAATATATTTTATTATACAATGTATCAATTCTCTTTTTTAATGATTGAAATGCAAGAAAAATACATAATCCAATGCATGAAAGCTATATATTAAATAAAAGCATCTTATCTGCAAACAATTACTATGATAATTATTTGTTTTGAAACAAGGAAATATCATGTTTACTATATTTTTTTTTCATTTGCATATATTAATATATCAAATACAATATATAAAAGAAAATAAAATATAAGAAAAAAAAT
>NW_006264112.1:87719-88060 GCF_000469605.1 Apis dorsata
TAAAGTAAAAAAAAGGAATATAACAGTTTTCACAAAATTAAATTTAAAAAATTCTTAGGAAATTTTAAAATCTTTAGTTATATAAAGCATATTCTTTTAATATTAATGATAGTAATAATATACAAATTTTTTTTTTATAATGATAATATATATATATATATAATATATATAAATATATATATTGATAATATATAAATTTATATNTATTTTTTTTGTCAAAGGATATTTAAAATATTTTCAGTATAATATCTTATAATTAATATATTATTAAAAGAATATATTCATTTTGGTATTAAAGCTGAAATTCATAATATCTATAAATTTGCAATTAAGGTGATATA
>NW_006264112.1:88157-92436 GCF_000469605.1 Apis dorsata
AAATTTTGAATGTATATTTAAAATAAGTTTGCTAATATTTGGTTTGTTCAATCTATTATAAATTTTACAATTATAATTTTATATTATAAATTTATATTTTAATATAAATAATAATGCAAATTTAGATTCCAAAACTTAATAATCAGAATATTTTCTTTTATAATTTTATTATTGATTTGGAAATTATTTCCAATATCAAAGAGATATCAATTTTAATGATTTTTTTTTTTTAATGATATTTTTAATAATATTTTTTCTAAAGTAACCAATAAAATTAAGTTTTATTGCTAATGTATTAAATTTATTTTATCAGGAACATTTGATTTTTTACTTAATATTTTAATATTTTATTTAAAATATAAAATTTTTAATAGTTAAGTAAATGATTGTTTTTTAATGATATAAATCATTGTTTTAGAATTATATATATATATAATTATATATATAATAATATATATTAGATGTATGTAGATTAATAATATATTTGTAGGATATCTTTGGAAAGTTTATTTTAAAACTAAAAAAAAAAAATATACAAAAACATACAAAATATACAAAATTAACATATAAAAATATCAATTAAAATTTATTTATTAAGTTATATAATAAAAGTATCAAAATTAAATTAAATAAAGTAAAACAGAAACAAAATGCAATATAGTAGTTTCATTCTTTTATTTCATTTAATATAAATAATAATAATTGATCATAACTTTAACTGATATTTTTGTATTTAGACCAATTTTTAATCTTCAAAATTAATCTTTCAAAAATTTCTTATGAATATATTAATATTCTGGATGAAAATTATTTCGTTATTATTAATTAAAATGGAAAATTTTTCGAATTTCTTTTGAATATATTCATTTTTATACTTAGAAGTTATTATTTGCATATAATAATAAATGAAAAATACTTATATTTTTCTAAATTATTTTCTAGATAAATTTCTCATTTCTTCAAAAATAAATAATTAAAAACAATTAAATTTTCAAAACATTGCAAGAATATTAAAAATATTCCATATACAAAAAATTATATACAAGAATACATTGAATTTTGAGAATTTTTAATATTAGACATACACTGATATACAAATATTTTTTTTCTTTATATAATTATATATTGATTTATTTAATTTATTTTTTATATTTATTTAATTTTTATTTAATTTAACTTTTATTGAAATATTTACTTACTTATTAGTTTCTCACTTACTTACTTATTAGTGTCCATCTATTATATATTTAAACTTTGCAAATATAATAAATTGCAAATTTGAAATGTTTATTCTTTGTTTTAAATAAGACAAAAAATAATTAAGGCAAAAACTTATATAAGTCAAGTTTCTGTTCTTTTAATATGCATGATCTTTTGCATATGATTAATGATATTTAGAAATATTGTAAGAAGTAAATTCAATATAAGCATTTCATCAACATAATATCAGAAATAGATTTTAATAGAAAAAGTAATTTAATAGAACTGCTTTATTTTTTCAATCATGAAATTCAATATATAACATATTGCTAGGAAATATCAAACTTGTTTCAATCAAGGATCATTTATCCAACAAATAGAGTTCAATGAATTGCACAATACGTATTTATGTTATTAATTATTTCAATTTTTAAATTTCATTTCATTTTATTTAAAGAAATATCAAATTATGATAAAAAAATTAAGAGATAAAATTAATTTGTTTTATATCGAAAAATATATGCGAAAATATAAATTGTTTCAGGGTATAAAAATATCGTGCGTTTGCATGCGATCCGCGAACGACCAATTTTATATAAATAACGGTCTAATTTTACATAATTAAATATATAAATGGGATAATTGTTGTACTTAAAATATTATAATTATTTTAAATAAGAGATAAACAAATTTTCTAAAATTGGTAATTTATATCTCAGAATAGGATTTTATACACTTTAAGCATATTATTGTATTGCATTGTACAATATTTCTTCTATTTTTTTAGATGAGAATTATAATAAGTGTTATAGAATTTTTTTTTCTATAAAAAATACATTAAAGATATTAATATATATCAAATTTTTTATCAAATATTTACTTCAATTTTCATCATTATTCATAACAAAAAGTTCACATGGAATTAATTAAATGGAATTTAATTTTTAGGAAGAATTTTAATTTTTTGTAAATGGATGCTTAGAGAATATGTAAAATTTATTAATGTTTTTTTTATATAAGATCATGTATTTTTGCATTTTAGAAAATATTTTAATATATTTTAATAATAGAAGAACATAAGAACATAGATAAGAAGAACATAAATAGAATATTGCTTTATGTATTCCTTGTTTTTCATATACTAAATTGTAATTTTAATTTTTAACTTCAAATTAAAATATTTCTTAATCTATTGATTTTTGAACATAAATGGATTAATATTTTTATAGAAAATATCAAATTGATATCAATTAATACAATAAAAAATAATCTATTTATCTATTTAAAAAAAAAATTTATGATTTTCATATTTTTCATGCATTCATTTAAGAAAAAAAATAATAACAAAAATTTGTTTTTTTTTAATGCATTTAATTTTATTTGAAAAATTTTTTATTATCAATAATAGCAATGATATAAAACAAAATGATAAATCCTGTATATATTTTATAATATACTTCATAATATTTTCGTTATATATAATATATATATCATATCTATCTATTTAAAGTTATATATATAACATTAAATAATTTTTAGATACTTATAATAAATAGTGAAAATATGTAAGATTTGATATTAAAATTTTTCTATTTTTGTTTTTTGATTTCAAATAAATACAATTATTGTTATTGCTTTTCATTAATAATATTGAATTTATATGCATTAATTTTTTTTATATATTTCAAAATATCATATTTACATTAATCTTACATATTTATATTCTGTTACAGATACTAATATATGAAATAAACATATAATAGATTATATGTATATAAAATTATAAAAATAATAAATGTCCAGCAAAATTAAAATATAAGTATTATATTTATTTATATCATAACTATCATATTTTTTTATATCATTATTATCTATTATTTATATTTATTTATATCATTATTATCTATGAATATGTTACATAATATATACAATATGTTAATAATAAGCTTTTTATTTGCAGAATAAATTCATTATTTAATGTAATTTATTATTTCTAACCATAAGCATTTGATATAATAATATTTTCATTCTCTATATTTATGGTATATAAAAATTATTATATCTTTTATAAATAATTAATATTATTATATTACTATATATATATATATCTCATTAATACTAATGTATTTTGTTTGATACTTTGTTTTTTTTCTTTTTCATGTTCATCAAGTTACAACAAGAATGTGAAACAGAAAATCATTTGAACTATAAATATACATAATTTTTTCTGAATTTAATGATTATTCAAAAAAAGATTTTGAAAAAAAACATAAAGTTAAAGTTATACTTATATATTTTAATAGGAAAAATAATTAATTATAAATAATATTTTATGTATCTTATTTATTTCAAAAAAATATTTATAAATCAAAGTAAATATATTATTATAGTATATAGTATAATATTAATTTTATCATTGAAAGATTATAATGGCGTCCACTTACAATTATAAGATTTGTTTTATATTTACCGTTAAATTTAGCGTTAATTTATGATTTGACAAGATATGTTTTGTATTTGGCATTAAAAAAATATCAAGTTGTATATCAAGATTATATATCAAGATTATATATTATATATACATTTTTGATATAAATTTAATACAAATTTGATGTATGCAAAGTTAATATTAGATTTAATAAATAAATGCGCAATGCCAACATACATGAATGGATATTTTGTAGCCATATTTCAAATTATAGAGATTTAATGCCAATTTAATAACAAATTATTTAAGGATTTTATATATATTATAATATTAATATTATAATATTTTATATAATATAAAAATAATATTATATATTATAATATTATATATTAGTATATAATATATAAGTATAATAATATATAAGTATAAAACATTTCTTTAAAAAAAATCATTAAATTCATTTCTTAANATAAAAATTTATATTTAATATTGATTATAATATATTAACTTAAAAAAAATTATCTTTTTAAATTTAAAAAATATTAATATAAAAGATCAATAAATTCTTAATTTTAATATTAAGAAATTTTAAATATAAATTTCATAATTCACAATTAATTAAAGTAAATTTTTTTATTAATACGATAATTT
>NW_006264112.1:92600-97154 GCF_000469605.1 Apis dorsata
TAAATTTTTTATTTGATAATGAATTATTTTTAAAAATCGATCTAAAATTTGATTTTATTATTATATATTATTAATAAGTATATGCATAAATCATAAATATTAAATGTTATAAATAATACTTGTTATATTATATTGTAATATTAATAATATTCATATAATCTTAATTTAAAATGTTTTTAAATTAATAATCTTTATTAGAAAAAATATTTAAACATTAAAAATTTATTAAAACATATATATATATATATATTTAAAATTTATTTATGGACAAGAATATTTGAATTAAAATTTTTTATTGATCTAATATTACAAGATTAAAATAACCTAGTCTATAATATATGAATTATGAATAACACAATTTACACAATAATTTATATAAAATTAAGTAAATATTAATCTGAATTTTTATAATTTTAGTAATATAATTAATATTAATAAAAATGATACAAAATGAAATAATACATATATAAGATATTTATTTTAAAATTATATAAAAACATTATATAGAAACATTATATTGGTAAACCTGAATAGCAAGCAAAAACCACATGGAAAAGGTGAAAGTATTAAGAGACAGAAGACGACAGATCAGAAGCGCCACAAACGGACATTTTACAAAACACTCGGCATGGATCGAGCTCCATGTTCGCCCGTGAAAGTAATGCGGTATCTCCGCGATTAGGGGATACAAATTTCGTGTTCAGTGTAAGGACGTTGAACAGTTTGTATACGTTATTTTGTGAGTCGATATTTGCAATTGTTTGTTTCAAAGGTGACAAGGTTAGTTTAAGGGTGTGTAATCTTAATACGTGTCAAAAAGTAGCGTGGCGAAACGATTTTTGGTCTCGTTTCAGTGCACGAGGAAATCTTTATAAAAACCGATCGCGACATCACAAAATAATAAAGTTTTGTCGAAAAAACATATCGAAAATAAAAACGGAAAAGACAATATTAAAAAGAAAGGCGAAAATAATAATATTAAAAGTGGTAGTGGCGGCAGCGATAGTGACGGTAACGGCAGCAGTGGCGCAAAGTGTGAGGACGAGGTGAATGCACGGCGGCCGCGGTGTGTGCCAGTGGTGTGCGCGCTCGTCACTCGTGGAAACCCGCCAAAACCCGCGGCCGCGAACAACCACCAGCAAGAGCAGCAACAATAGCAATAACAACAGTAATAGAAGGAAAAGAAGGAGGAGGAGAAGAAGGAGAAGGAGAAGGTGGAACAGCATTAGCAGTAGTAGTAGTAGTAGTGGTAGCAGCAGCAGCAGAAGCAGTGGTAGCACGCGACGTTGTGCTGTTTTGACAACTTTCCGCCGCGTCGGGGCGTCGCGCCGTTTTTCTCGCGGCGGCGGCGGCAACGGTAGAAACAACAGCAATAAGATAGCGACAACAACAACTTATTTAAAAAAGATCGATTGTGACAGCAATTACGATTGCTGCTGTCTCTCCAGCCCATACGACGTCGACGGTGGTGGCGACTGCGTTCTGTTATTATTTTGCCACGGTGTTTTTGACCCTACAAACCGGACGAGTTCATTGCAGCACTTTCGCGGGGGTGTCAGCCAGTTTTATTACTCCGACCTTCTCCGTCCGCAGCAGCAGCGCCGACGGCGCCAGAACACGACGTGGTATATGCAGCAGCACGTCTAACTACAGGGTGATTCTCCCGCTAGTTAACTCAAAGGTTGTGAAGCTGATTACACTCTTATTTTTATTTTTACATATATCATATATGTATATATGTATATGTATATGATATACATCCAATACCACTCACCCACACACACACATAAACACACAGAGCTATCTCGATATCATTCTTTGATATCACAGCAAAAATCCAACAAATTACATATATCGAAACGTTGCGTTATCGCTGTGATGTGATCGGTGGCATTGTCTTTGAAACAAGTAGCAAGAGAATTACCCTATAGTGTATGTTTCAATCATACCAATAATCCAGAGACACGTTGGAGCGCTTAATTCATCGACAAGCTCTGAATACTAACTTAGTGTGTATCGAGCGAGTCAAACTGAAAAAAACTGGCGATTCTCTTTTTACACTTGCCACTAGAGGGATTCGCTAAAAACACAATTCTCTTATTCATTTAAAATTACGAATTTGTAATACTGTAATATTAGAAAAACAAAACAAAACAAAAAAAAAATTAAAAATATAGAAAAATAAAAAAATAAAGTGATGCAATCTTCTATCCTAAGATTACTATTAAATTTAACAACATCTATTAAAAGGACATGCTCGTACCTTAAATGTGAGAATTTGTAGACAATTCAGAAGATATATTTTTAAAAAAGGATAGTTAAACGAATGTTTGCGAAAATTTTGTTTTTAGTATAAATCCCTCTGGTGGCAAGTGTAGGAGGATCGCCACAGAACTATATCAGTGACGTTGCGACTGAGAAAGGACGCGACAAACCACGTGATATACCTGTCGTCGAGCCGCGTCATGCAAAGCATGCCCGACTCCTCGATGGCCATAACCTGAATTGAGCCGATTTGACCCGATTAAGCCCGATTCAACGTATTCGTAGTTGAACGAACAAGCAAACGAACGAATGAAAGAAAACAAACGGTAGCCATTGACTTTTTTCATCTTTCCTCGTGCTTACGTTCATTATTCTTTGGTGTTCTGTGTTTAATAAAGAATATGCTTTTTGCAATAAAGATGCGAATATTCAGAAGTGTATTATACTTCAATAATAATATTTATCTAATAAAAAAAAAAATAAAAATTTAATTAGGAAAAGGGTCAATCTGTCTATTTGTAACAGGTGACTAGTCAAACGAATGAACGGAGTGATTGTGATACGCATGCTATTTCTCGTTTTTTCGATGTTCTTTTATAACGGTGATAATTTGAAATAATTGTGCTATACTGTGTACTGTGCATATAGTGTCATTAATACGGTGTTTTTATAGTGTCAACCGTTACGTATAATTGTCTGAAGGTAGTGGCGTGGGAGTCCATTTTAACCGCTCGTATTCACGAAAAGATACAAGTGTCCACGTGTGAAATATGGTCGGCACTTGAAGGGCGTGAAAATCATATGTTGAACTTATTTCAAGAAAATTTTTTAATGTCTTCTCTAATAGAAATTTTATCATAAGTATAGTTAATATTTAATTTTATGATCTGTTTATTTTTTCATTATTGTACACTTTGTTGATTACCAAAGAAAAAAATGTCAAGCACGTTTTTTTACGGCGATTCAAGAATCTTGAAAAAGAATAAGTGCTAAAAATTGTGATTTTGTTAAGTTATAGAAAAAAAAGAATTAAAATTTCTAGAAAACAGTGTATATACTGACAAGTTAACAGTTATTAAGAAATATCCGTGTACATTTAGTGAAGTGTTTGACAGTATTTAATCAAGTGTCTAATAATGAAAAATACCTGGTGAGTCAAAATTTTAATTTATAATATTTATATTAAAAAAAGTGTCGGTGCATGCATATGTGTATGCATTCATGTGTACGCACGCGCCCGCGCATATGTATGTACATATAATTATTTGTTCTTGCAATGTATATATTTTAACCAATTAGAGATACAAAAAAAAGTGAAAAGAAAACAGAATGTAAAACGAAAAAATAGTAATTGGAGTGAAATATATTTTATTTTAATGTTACACTACAACAGTTTAAAAAAATTATAAATGAAAAAATTTATTTATTTTGTTTTTACTTTATTATTTTATTTTCAAAATATAAAAATGTTATTATATTACATATTGCGAAAATCGTACATAAGAAAATAAATGAACTGAAAATAATAACTAATAGTTTTCATTATTTTTAACGTATTTATATTTATGTATAATGATCTTTATTAATTATTTTTTTAAATTCATTTTTTTTTTTATCTTTTCTTGATTAAAAATTTTTATAATCATTTCATAATTTTATAATCATAATTCATACGAAAATAAATGAAATTCTAGGTTAGGTTACTAATTGTTACAACTTAACCTCAAACATGTTAATTATCTTGTCTTTTTTTCTTAATTATAATTTATATTTATTATTTTTATTATCAACATATGTTAATAAGGGAAAAAATAATAAAATATGAATACATTATATTTATTTGCGTTTATATATATGTAATTGTACATCAATGCTTTGAAATTCAAAACTGTGTTTATTATATTATTTATTATTTATAAATAAATCTAATCTAATTATTATAAAATTTAAATGTTTTAAATTATTAACGAATTTTTTATAAAATTTATATCTAAAAATCGAAATATGAAATCAAATAAATATAATAAAGAATATATTATTCTTTAATTAGATATATTATATAAAGAAATATATGTATAAATAAAATCATGTATTGCTTCAAATATATTGCTATGCATACTAATATTTGAAATGTATTAAATATTTGATAATGATTTAATTATATAATGATTTAATTTAAAAATAATAATTATATTATAATATTTAATGTAAATGTTATTAATGTATAAAATAATAGTTATCAAGAAAAGTATTTAACTTTTTAAATATTAATATTGAAGATAATATTAA
>NW_006264112.1:99231-99983 GCF_000469605.1 Apis dorsata
ACAAATTAGAACATTATTATATTTATAATTAATGTAATTCTTTTTCTTATATTTTACATATTTTTTTACATTATAAATTTATATCTATAATGTAATTTAAAATTACTCCTATTTAAATACAAATGATTAATAGTTGATTTGATAGTAAAGTTTTATTATTCAAATTGTTTTAATATTTCATTGTAATATCTAATTATAATATCTAACTGTAGCTAATATTAATAATTAAAATATAACACAAATAGATATTTAATAAAATATATTTAATAATATAATTGATAATAATATAATATAATGATTTATATTCAGAATATATATGTTTATTAACATAAGTAACCTATTTATATTATTAATAAGTAAAATATTAAATATATTATATGATAAATATATTATAATGTATTATATAATAAATATTATATAATAAATTAAATATATTTATTGTAAATGATGAAATTATATACTACAACAAAAAATTTTAACAGATAATGTTATTGAATATTGCGATATGAATGTATGAAGTCATTTTGTATATTATAAAAATCTTTTAATGTAATGATTAATCATTGTTAAAATATTATGTTATTTCTATGATTGTTATGCATTAAAACTAATCTATGAAATTAATTACTAACTAATAAATTAATTACTAATCAATAAAATTATAAATTTGTATTATATATTTTATATAATATAATATATTATTAATATAATTAATATAATATAATATAAATTCACATAATATCTTGTATAAT
>NW_006264112.1:100031-100592 GCF_000469605.1 Apis dorsata
CTTTATCATTTTAAACATTTAAATATTAATCTCTTTTTTTTTAATATTTTGAATTAAATTTTTAATAACTAAGAATTGTCTTTTTAAATTAATTTATTTATTAAGAAATCATATAACATTTATTTTTTGAAATTTTTTGAAATTACTTATTAATGATTTTTTGATCTCATCTTTCAAGTAATTTTTGAATTCTTTGATAAAAAAATAAATAAATGGAAGATGGAAAGATTTTAATGTAATAAAATTTTTTATCTTTTTAAACTGTTCCAATGTTTTCAATGTTTGAAAATGTATATCTGTTAAATTATATTAAAATAATAATTATAAAGTAATTATAATAGTAATCTTAAATTAAATAATAAAAACAAGAATAAAAAATAAGGATGAAAATAATCAAACAAAATCAAATAGATAAATAAATTGCATGTGAGATTTTTTAATTCGAAAGTGATATTTTTTTTTTTTTGCAAAATATTATTGAAAAATTTACTACATTCTATCAACAAACATCTTTTCTCAAATTCATTACTCTTATAAATTAATTGATATATATATATAAAT
>NW_006264112.1:101104-101377 GCF_000469605.1 Apis dorsata
TCTGTTTTCATAAAAATTATATAATTAAATAAAAATTATTGTTATTATTATAAGCTCATATTAATTATAATGTTTAAGTATTATAAAAGATTAAAATTATGACAATACTAATAATTTAAAAAAGTATATATTTCATTTTGAAACTTAGAAATTAATTTTTGATAAAATTATGTTATTAAATTTTACAATATTATATTTTTTGTCCATTTTTTTGTCCATTTGAATAAATTATATATATATATATATTTATTATTTTATTATTTTCAAACATAT
>NW_006264112.1:101418-101696 GCF_000469605.1 Apis dorsata
TTAATATATTTTTCTTCGTATATCGTAAAATTATGATATCTTTTTTTTTCATAATGAAGAGTGCAAATTAAGAAACATATGTATAACAAATAATTTTTTATATTTGTCATAATTGGTTTAATTTATTATACTATATACTATATTATTATACATAGTATATATAATTATGTCTTTATATTAAAATATTTTCATAATAAATTATATGAAATATTATAGAAAATATTACTTATTTAAAAATATAATAATTTAATATTGTTATCATTTTTTAGAATTATTGT
>NW_006264112.1:101709-102150 GCF_000469605.1 Apis dorsata
ATTTATTTTATAATTAGATGATAAATTAGATATTAATTAATAAATTAATAATTAAAATTAAATAAAATTGATTAATAATTAAAAAGATTTATGTATAATATCATATATATTATTAATGTACAAATTTAGATATTTTATATATGCATATATTAGATATATTGTTAGATAGAATTATTAAATAGATTATGATTAGATAGAAAATTCATGCATTTTTTTCTAAATATCTATTTCATTAAAAAAATTGTATAACTATATTTCTATAAGAAGCATAGTTATATAAAAATATGTTTCATACATATAAAAATATGCTTCTTTAAAAATATTATTTCTATTAAAGAGAAAATTAATAAATAAATTAATAAAAAATTAATAAAAAATATTAATAAAAAAAATTAATAAAAATTAATAATTTTAGTAAAATAAATAAATTATATGATTTTT
>NW_006264113.1:0-2925 GCF_000469605.1 Apis dorsata
TGGGGGGAGGGGGGAATTTTATGTAAAAAGAAGCAAAATATTTTTACTTTCCATCGAACATTTGTTTCAGAAAAAATTACTGTTTTTATTAAAAATCACGAATCGATTATTATCAATTTTGTATGAATTAAAGAATTTAGAATATATATCATTCATGAAAAACAATTAATAATTATGGCGAATGTTCATTATATATATAAGATGAAATATATTTTCACGTAATGATAAAGTATATGATATAATAACGATCGAAATATAGAACAAATATAGAATAAATACATACAATACATGAGCAGAAAATCAAGCTTCCTTTTGAAAAGATATAATGGCGTCCATGTTGGAATTTTTCCCGCCTTTCTGACCAATACATCGATCGGATAATCGTAATAATCTGTACAAAAGAAAATGAGAATTTTTAAATATATACATGAAATCTATAAAATTAATCAATCACAAATAAAAATAAAGCAATGATCAAACACAAATTTTATCTTAAAAAGGCACAAGGTGAATTAATTAACACTGTAATCGTCAAATAAAGGAATAGAGAAAAACGAATAATTTAATTTCGAACAATTGCCATTTATAATAATAATCGCGTATTTATTTATTAATAATGATACGAATTATAGCTTAAGAAAAAAATATGTACGTATTACGCAGCAAACAAATCGAAAGAAAAAGTGAAGTTTCTAATGCGAATAAGGATACATGATGACGTAGAACAATTTCGGTTAAATAATTTTCGCGGGGTCGAGGTGGGGCGAGCGGAGGGAGATGCGCGCGTCGCCTTTCGAAACCTGTCGAAGCCTGTCGAAGCCTGTCGAAACATGTCGAGCGTGGGAAAAATACGAACACGTAATTTCTTAGAAAAGCTATGTTATGAAAACATCTAATTATCCTCGACCATAACAAAACACAAAAAATACATAAACATTGCAAAGAGACGCATTTAGAAACGAAATATGACCACCGAAATAATATACAGTATATATAATATATAATAACCGAATATATAAATATAAAATAAAATTGCCTTCGTTTCGTTTGTTTCAATATGAATGAAGAAATTATAGAAATCTATTCGAAATTAATTTATTTTAATAAATTTATTTGTCAAAAGATATGAAACATTAAAATCAGTCATAAATCATCGTAATGTATGCATACTATAAATCACTTTTTCTTTCAAATTATCCCGAAAATCGATAATTTTTTCAAATGACAATCAAAATCGTAAAACAAATCCGTAGGAAAATTATATCAAAATGAAGCAACAAGTTTATTCGAATCCCGCCTCGACGAAGCACGAACTACCGGTATTCAATGATCGAAAATAAGAAGAAAACTCAAAATATCAATGAATTTCGACACTTAAAATAATAAAAGGATGATCAAATAAACGAAAATGACAATAAATTATAAATTCGGTAGCAAAATTCAATCAAAATTACTTACTGCGCAGTAGAATTTTCCAAGCCGGCAGCGATCACACGTCCTCCCTTGTTCACTTTCCACACAAGACTGACATTGCGCGCCAAAAGTCGCCACGGAGCTCTCTCATTGGCTGGTGACGAAAGTCGATATTTCGATTATTTCGATTATTTCGATAATCGAAATTGTATGGAAAATTAAAATATTGCACGATATATATTTTTATTATTTTAATTAACAACATTAAAAATATATATTATTAATTTATTTGTATTATTAAATTTTAATTGATTAATTATTTATATTATATTTTTATTTATACACTTTTTATTTTATATAATTTACTTATTGATCGATTTATCGATTTATCGATTATTATCGATATATTTGTACAATGATTTATTTATGGATTTTTTTTTACATGAAATTATTTATTTATTCAATCTTTATTTATTTATTTGTATGTTTTTTATTATCTATTTATATTTATATATTATATATTATATATTTGTATTTATATATATTATATATTTATATATTTATTTATTCTTGTTTTTTCAATAACTTTCTTGTAAACTTTCTTTTATTCATTTATTCATTTAAATAATAATAATATAATAATAATAATAATATAATTATAAATATAATAATAATATAATAATAATATAATAATATATTATACATTTCAATTTGTTTATTTATTTATTTATTTATTTAATTAACAATATATTCCTATCCTATACTTTTATTTATTCAATTACTTACATATTTAATTATTCATTTTTGCTTCTAAATTTTTTTGTTTTGTTCACTTATATTACACCTCAAATTATTTATTTATTTAATTACTTATAGATTTGTACATTTATTTAGATAATAATTTATTTGTAGACTTTATTATAAACTTTTCTTCATTTATATATTACATAAATTTATTCATTTCTTTATTTATTACTTTACTAGTTTACTTATATATAGATATTATATATTTAGTTATATATATATATATATTTATTCATTCATTTGCTAATGATTCATTTATAGATTTCTTAGATTTGTTAATTTCATTTTTGTATGCATCAAATTATTTGTTCTCTGTTTCATTTATTTAGTTATTTATATATCAACGTGTTTTAATTATAATATTTTATTAATAATTAATCTACATAAAAATCTAAATATAAATCATGAATAAGAAAAGAATAAAGAAATGAATAAATAATCAATAAATAAAAGGATTCATGTAAATATGTTGATATATATATATATATATATATATATATATATATATATAAGTGAACAAAGAAAAAAAGTATAGAAAATAGTTTTTAAAAAAAATAAATATAAATTAAATTTCAAATAAATATAAATTATTAAATTGAAGTAAGAAATACATACATCATTTGATGCAGATATATTGATATATTAATATATTTGATGCACATAAATGAACAAAACAAATGGACAAATCTGTAAGTAAATCAACAGACA
>NW_006264113.1:3129-3938 GCF_000469605.1 Apis dorsata
TTATAAGTGAATAAAACAAAAAAGTCTATAAATAAGTTATTAAATAAGTATATAAATAATTGAATAAATGAAGCAATGACTAAATTAATAACTAAATTTGTGAAATACATAAATGCACCAAATATAAAAGTCTAAAAATTAATCATTAGATGAATGAATGAATAAACATATAAGCAATTAAATAATTAAAAGAATGAATAAATGAATTTATATAATGTATATATAAGTTATCAAGAAGTTTACAAATAAATCAATAAAAGAATGATTGAATATATAAATAATTATATAACTGAAGAAATAAATATATAAATAATTTTATTAATAAAATGTAAATAAACAAAACAAAATGTACAGAAATAAACTAGTCAAATGGATGAATAAATACATAAATAACTAAATAAAGTAGTAAATATATATAAATAATTTGATGCATACATAAGTGAACAAAATTAAAAATCATGTGTATATTTATTATTTTAGTTATTTAATTATTTATATATTTTATCCTCTTTTTACACTTTTTGTTTTGTTTATTAATGCACATTTTAATTTATTCATAACTTCTATATATTATTTACTATACAATTTATAGTTGTATCTAGGATACAAAAATAAATTATATAATAAATAATAATGATTTCTAAGTCTTACCAACTCTTGGAGATTGCTAAGAATCTCAAGGAAAATCGAGAAATTAAATCTGTAAGTAAAAATTGAATTAAATCTTAATCCTATACAACTCTACATAAAACACAAATACATAACTTCGTATATACATCAATATTTTATAATATTATGAGTATATGAAA
>NW_006264113.1:4114-5066 GCF_000469605.1 Apis dorsata
AAAATATATGAAATATTAATATATTACGAAGTTAGAAAGTAAAAAAAAAAAAAGAAAAGAAAAAGTGAAATCCATTTCTATTTTAAAGAGGATCACATACTTATTTTATTTTATTTTATTAACCATCACCATTTTTAATATCAATCATCACTACCAAGCATTACCAAGCATTATTAAGCATGAAAATATATTCTATTTTCTATAACATCAATTCTAGCTAGCAATCTATTTACTACTTCTTAAAATTTTTCAATATTTTAATGAATCAACTTAAAGATATTCCAATCATAAATGTGATTTAATATAATCCTTAAGAAAACTTAACCTATAATCTTCAACATCAAGCTTCATCTAAACCTCCTATTTTTTTCAATTCCTACCTATATATTAGCTAAATCCATATTTCAATCATAAGTTATTTACATTACATAAGTCAAAAGTAGTATCTTTCTAATTTAAAGATTTAGGAAGACTACCTACATAAAAATCTTAGTACAATTAAAGATTAAGGATAATATGAAACATAAATATCCATTGTTCAATTTCACACTCTGAATTCTGAAATAAATAAGAAAAGATTGGTAAATTTTTATAAAATACAGTTTCTTTCCAATCATTACAGACTCATTATATGGTCTACCTACATAGGATCTAAATTTTACAAAATACCTTTCCAATTCATTACAGATTCACAACCTATACCATCCCTACCTACATAGAATCTAATTTTATAAAATACAGAATTTAATTTTATAAAATATACTTTTCCAATTCAATACAGACTCACATCCTATCACATCATCCCTACCTATCCAGAATATAATAAAATAGATATAATTATACTTTTCCAATTCATTACAGAATCACACCTTAACACACAATCCCTATCAACACAGAATCTAAATGAATTTCACTCTATTCTAAAGGAAGATACTATCTATTTACAGAAAAA
>NW_006264114.1:0-1044 GCF_000469605.1 Apis dorsata
TATTATATAATAATTATATATATTATATATTATATTATATAATTTTTATATATAATTTATATTTATATAAATTTGTTTTTTTCAGATAAGTCTCGATGCGTAGTTATGATTCGTCGTTGGTGGGACCCAGTAATCGCTTTTCAAATTTTATATTTAAAAAAATATCTTTTGAATATTCCATTAGCAATTTTTCGAAATATTTTAATTTATATTTCACCATTAAATTTTCGAAAAACGATAATAAGCGAAGAACTACGCATATCTGCAGTGTACTCTAAAATATAATTTCTTTTTATTATTTTGATTAATTATTAATAAACTAGACTGCAAATACTAATAAAATAATAAAATAAAATTAATAATAATAATAAAATAAAATTAAGAATTAGTAATTATGCGATTTATTATATTTACTATGGTAATAAATTATTCGGTAAATAAATTAGAATAAAAGTTTAAAATTTATTAAATTATTGATCATATAAATCTATTCGTTATTTTATAATTATTTTTCGCATAAAATAATACGAAGAAATTTTTAACATAATTTTAAATCGAAAATTGATGTTATAAAATACAAAATTTTACTTATTTCGTGAAAATATATTTTAATTATTATATATAACATCCCAATATGTTATTAAGTCCATAAATTAACAATAAAAATATAAAAATTATTATAAAATTCATAAATTAACAATAAAAATCTAAAAATTGATAAATCGTTGATTAATATATTCGAAAAATCTATTTTGATAAAATCGGAAAAGGTCGTATATTTTCGTTCGACTTCGGATCACGCGCTTCTATAAATAGAGGAGGACGAGCGAGAGCGATCATTTCCTATCGAACTCGCGTGGCGTTATCATCGAAATCATAACACTTGAATTAAAAGTTTATAACATTGAGAATATTTTCTTATTATTTATTATATTTATTATACATACATTTTTCCCTTTTTACTTAACTTTTTATTTTATCTAATTTTTAATTTTTAATTTATAATTACTTTACATTTTTACATTTAAATTATTTAATTCACAT
>NW_006264115.1:0-981 GCF_000469605.1 Apis dorsata
AGAAATATTTTAAAAAAGATAATTTTTTAATTTAAAATCTTAATTTAAAAAAATAAATTAAATAAATTGAAAAGATAATTTGATATAATAATATAAAAATATAAATATCTTAACACTTCAATAAATTTCTATAAAATTTCTATAAAAATAAACAAGAATTTAAATAAATAATATTTAAGTAAATTATTAAAAAATTTGCAAATTATAATTCATATTTGAATTTTATTTTATTGACGTCCATTGAAATTTTATTAGAATTATATCACGTTATGATTTTACAAATTTCATAATATTTAAGAAAAAAAAATCTATTGCTTAGAAGATATTAGGAAATTTTTTTTTTTATGATATATATTTTTTATTAAATATTTTATTTAATATATATGCACATTTATCATCAATATATATACATATTTATCAGCAATTAGAATAATAAATGAAAAATATTATTCTCAACTTTTTATTTGATTAATTTATAAATATATAAAGTCTCCCAAAAATATGAGAGAATATCTGTTAACTGAAGATTCCTAAGATGATTTCGAACAATATTTTTCTTTCTAAATACAAAAGTGTATTGAATATAATAAATATTTTTTTAATAAAAAATTATATCGAATTATAAACAATCAATAAACTATAATGTTCAACACATTTTCCTTAATATATGCTTAGATTTGTTCGTATTCACACAATGGCAGCTAACGCTATTGTCGTAGCTCAATTAAATACATATTCAATACAATAAAAATTATTTTACATGTTTTATGATTGGATAATGTTGTTTGTTAATAACTTGTTAACAAAGCCGAAACAAAAGTTTTGGCAAAGCAAAATATTGCTTAAAATTATCAGGAATCTCCAGTTAATAAATGTTTTATATTTTTGGGACATTATATTATACATTATATATATATATATATTTTACGTGTATGCGTAAGAATTATATATATAGAATTATATATAATTATATATATAGAA
>NW_006264116.1:0-6458 GCF_000469605.1 Apis dorsata
CTCTCTCTCTCTCTCTCTCTCTCTCTCTCTCTCTCTCTCTCTCTCTCTCTCTCTCTCTCTTCGGTGGATGCGAATCCACTCCCCCGGCGGGTACTTGTTCGCCAGTCTACACCCTTCTCGAGTTTACCTTTCGGGATTCGAACGTTCGAAGGGTGCGCTTAGTTTGTTCTTCAAGGGCGCGAGAGATTCCATCCTATTCCTGGATCAAGAATGGGAAACGAGAAGGGGGAATCACGCTATTCCGCGGAGGAGATCCGTCGTGATTGCTTAAGATTGGAAACGCGCCATCGCGATCGCGCTATTCGATACCAAAAGTTGCAAGTTTTCAAACGAAAATTTTACGTAACCGTTCATTTTAATATTCGTGGTGGAGAGAAGAAAAGAAAAATTGGATGGAGCTAGTTTAATTGGGTAATTAAATCGATATTCGAACGCTTGCATTCGAAATTTTTCGAATGAACGAGATATATGTATGTTGAAGAAACTTGTTTAAGGCAATGAGGGGTGTATAGTGGAAGATTGTGTCAGCAAAATTTAAAGAATGATTCCACACCAATTTATAATTTGTTAAAAATGTATTCGAACGGTTCATATATGCAGTATTATTTAACATTAATATTTTGTTGTAATACCTTTGGTGGTAATAATTTGCCTCGATCAATGTTCCATGCTGTGTGAATCATGTGATTTTGTAAAATTACAATCGATGGAATTCCATATATTTCTATAATAATTTTTTCTTCAAGCATCTGTTTCAAAGATATTTGAAATTTATTTAATTTTTTTTTCTATTTCAATCCATAAATTTTGTATCTATATATAAAATTTAAATAATATTTAAATAATATTTAGAAAGTACAATGGAACTTCATATATTTCTATAATAATTTTTTTTTTAAGCATCTGCTTCGAAGATATTTGAAATTTATTTAATTTTTTTTTATATTTCAGTCCATAAATTTTATATCTATATATAAAATTTAAATAATATTTAAAAAATACAATCGATGGAACTTCATATATTTCCATAATAATTTTTTTTTAAGCATCTGCTTCGAAGATATTTGAAATTTCTTTAATTTTTTGTTTATTTCAGTTCATAAATTTTATATTTATATATAAAATTTAAATAATATTTAAATGTATATAATGTAAAATTAAAATCCATAGAATTCCATATATTTCTATAGTAATTTTTTTTTTAAGCATCTGCTTCGAAGATATTTGAAATTTATTTAATTTTTTGTTTATTTCAGTTCATAAATTTTATATTTATATATAAAATTTAAATAATATTTAAATGTATATAATGTAAAATTACAATCCATAGAATTCCATATATTTCTATAATAATTTTTTTTTAAGCATCTGCTTCGAAGATATTTGAAATTTATTTAATTTTTTTCCTATTTCAGTCCATAAATTTTATATGTATATATATAAAATTTAAATAATGTTTAAATATATATAAGAACGAATAGAAAATGCTAAATCGAATGTTTACAGTTTGGAGATTTGTGCGTAGAATTTTATTCAAAGAAATATAAACGCCAATAACTTTTTCTCTATCGATGATTCATCAAGCGCGATAATTATATTCTATCGTGTTTACTAGAGAAATACGTTTATCATTCACGTACGATCCACGCAAGGAATTCGTATTATTTACCTACATATATAATTTCCAAGAATTCAAGAGTATACGAGTTTACGGGACGATCTGCGTCGTTTAATTTAAGTAGTTGTGCCTCGACTTTCGCGTTGGAAACATCGAATACGCTCTTACAGCGAATTTTACGTAAATTACCTCTTCGCGCATTGTCTTTTACGTGTATAAAAAATATACAAAAGTTTCGTGCAATAAGGGATATCGATGGACGCTGTGCACAGATATTCCTCGAATGGTAAAGTAGATTCATTTTATTTCGCTTTATTATTTTTAATAAATAATATTCAATATACTTCATTTCCCTTCAAATTTTACATTTTCTTTTCCACTACAAATTTATTATTCCACTCTTTGCTCTTTTGTAAATTCTCGGTTTTATTGCAACGCTTTCGAAAATCGAAATTCGAATATTTCCATTTCCACCCCCGCAACGTTCAACGTCATGCGTTTTGTCACAGGAACGCGTTTATACACGTTCCTTTTTCCTCTCTCCTCCTCGGAGAGAATTATTATATCGATGAACGATTTCCTTCTTTCTTCGCCGTGTGTCGCGAGATGAATTTACCGAAACGGAAATAAACTGACTTTGGTGGTTGCGGGATGGAAGAAAGTTCTTCTCGATCCCTTGCGTCCAAAGAGCGAAATACTAAGAGCGCGTAGGAGAGGAAAATAATTTTCTCTGAGCGGATTATTTCCTGGTTTCACACCGCGCTAGCATAATAATATATTTCAACGCGAATCGCGTTCGTTTTGGAAAGTGACTATAGTCGCGTCTCTCGCGTGCACTCGATGCGTTTGTCGCCATTCAAGATGGCGGAAGAGTCTTTCTTTCGAATCTCGTGGGGGACGTGGTTTAATCCAATTTTTAAACCCCTTCTCCACCTCTTTTTCCCCCTCGATATAGAGGGCAAATCTCCGTAAACAAACTCCGTAATTTTAACCGAATGCGATCGTTTATTATGATTAAATATCGATTAATGAGCGATATTAAATTATTGTTGTTGCAACAACATCGAGCAACGTAAATATAACGGGGTAATCGTTAATATAATGGTGAAATATTAGCTAAACGGCGGTGGGGGATACGAATTATCGTATCGGGCAAATTAGAAATCGATGTGGACACGATGTTATCCGCTTTTGTTATACGATTAAAATTTCCTTTCCGGTGTAACGGTGATTAATTAATATAAATGAAAATTTCATTATTCAAATTTAACAAATGATTAAACTCGTAGACGTGGCCCAATAAATGCCAATAAACATCATCCAATTACGATATCCCGCCCCACCGTTTTGTCTTAAATTGGAACACGCGCGGATAGGAAATATTATCATTTCGAGTTGGTAATAATTTGGTAACGTTTACTCGACGTGTTTTCATTAATCGTGATTTTATTTCGGAAAACAAGATTTACTTTAACGAAATACTTTGGTTAGATTTTCAATCTCAATTTTTGAACGAATCTTTACATGAAAAAGAAAGGAAAAGAAAAAAAAAAAAAGAAAAATAAATTTTCCAATCTATTCCAAAAATCTTCACAATATTACCATCTGGTTTCTATAAAAACCGAATCTCAAACTTGACTTTCCATATAATAATGGCGAAACCAAAAAAGAAAAAACAATTTCGTTGCCGAGCGAAGTTGCCAAGGCTTAAAGACTTTTCGACGTCTCTCGTTTCCCTCTCGAGGAAGAGGAAATAGTGTTCTCGCGTTTCTCAAACACAAAATAATTGGTCTCGCCTCCCTTTTCGAATTATCGCGATACAAGTTTCCACGCGTGTTTGGCGGAAAGCTTATTTCTCCCCTCCTCCCTATCCGCCTCCCTCTCTTTATCGCTCCCCCCTTTCTTTTTCCCCTCTCTTCCTCGAAGGAAAAAAAAATGGGGAAAAACTGGACGATCGTATTTCGTGTCTTCGACGAATCGACGCTGTTTCTCATCGGCAATGACAAACAATCGAAGAAAACTGCTTTATCCTCGCCATATTTCCCCCTCCCCCCGTTTTTTCCGGTTAAAGTAAAAGTTCATTTTCGACTACGCCGGATCATCCCTGTTTATTCGCGTTCCGTGAGGCGAATCGAGATCCCGAGATAAGGGATCTGTCTCGTTTTTCCTAGGATTCCTAGGAAAAAAGGGAGAAAAAAGAAGGAATCAATTTATTATCGAAGCCCGCAATCGCTTTGATGCGATGTTTTCGAGAGAGATTGAATTCGTTATGTGTGAAATTTATTCGAGGGATATTAGATTCGTCGCATCGGATGGAATTGAATTTCTTCTTCGTTTCTTGGTGAAACGTCCGAAAATTCTTTCTCACGCGGATCACCATCGATCGAAATAAACAGATTGTTAAAATCTGATCGAGATAATTTTTCGCGCAAACCCAAAATCACTCGAGTCTGATAATATAATCGCATCTTTCAATTTTTTATTCGTTACGACAATATTTCTTTTTTCGGATATATATCGAACATTTTCCACGACGCACAAATTTTCACTCCTTTCAAATTCGAAGAATTGTGAAGAATACCGTTGAAACATTTACATTCCATCGATGGAGGGTCAAAAATGATATCCGTCGAATTGACGAGGAAGAGAAATTTCTGGACGATTGGGGATGGGTAGGTTCCAGGGTGCGGAGTTTAAGTTTAGCGCATCGTCAGCATCCATTCCGTTCTCCATTCGATGCAACGACGGAGGACGTTGATGACCGAAACGTTGGGATTCACGTTTGGGTCGGTCACGTTTCCACGGTCCGGCGCAAGGCATTTTCGTTGATTCGAGATCATAGAAAGAGTTTGATTGCGCCCTAAGTATCGTCGTTATCTCCTCCTCCCCCTCCCCCCACGGTTATTGGTCCGGCCATTTCTGTTTCCCAACGCCGTTCCCCACGAATAATGACTACGAGCATGGGGAGGGGGAATACCCAGCTCGACCAGGGAATACCAATTTCGTATCTCATTTTTGTCCCCTTCCCCCCATTCGGTTATGGCTTCGCTTACGGACCGAACGTATTTGTTTTCTTCTTAGAAACTATTTTCATTTGTTTTTGAAATGAACGCAGTTTGGAACGCGTGTGAACAAATATATCGAAGGATTTTTTTCTCTTTTCTTCTTCTTTTTTGGAAATCTAGGCCAGTCGATTTCGTCAGATTGGTTAAGGAAAGGCGGTGTTGCGCTCATCAAACTCGCATTTGTCAAGGCGACGAGGAGGAGGGGTGGAAGTGATAGTCAATAACTCGGTTTCCTCTTGAAGTTGATCGATGCACAATTCGAAGAATGTAGAATCCCGAAAACGTTGCCCATAATTCTTCTCTATTATTCCCCTTTTAAGCAGCAGGAGGCAGAGGAGAGGAGATCAATCTCTATCTTTCCAACCGCTTACCACCTTTTTTCTCTCTACCCCTCCCCTGCCACGCTAATGGGACTTTCCAGTACATCGATCGCGACGTGTATCGACAACACCTATCCTCCTCCTCCTCCTCATAACACTCCGTTTCATTCAAGCGAGATTTCGAGATTGTTTTAATATTAACGCATTGCGTACGAGATATCTCGTCTCAATGTTTTTCTTTTCGACTCGAATTAATAAAGCGATAATAGAAAGAGGCGAGAAGAAATTCCTGATAAAATAACGTAAATTATGTTCGTCGAAACTATTGCACAAAGAGATTTCGAGATTGTTTTAATATTAACGCATTGCGTACGAGATATCTCGTCTCAATGTTTTTCTTTTCGAATTAATAAAGCGATAATAGAAAAAGGCGAGAAATTCCTGATAAAATAAAGTATGTTCGTCGAAACTATTGCACAAAGTATAAGGTAAATAATGATTAACCCTTTGCACTCCAGGCCTGTTTCGCTCGAATTAACAACTCCAGACTCAGATCCGCATTCGGTGGTTTCATAAAATTACCATTTTATAATAATATTATACCTCATAAGATTATATTAGGAACCTATTTATGGAGCGATATTCTAAAAAAATCAAACATAAATAAATATTGTCGCCGTTCAAGTTGCAACAATCTCAATGATGATCGAGAGTCACCGTTGGAGAGCAAAGGTTAATCGATATTTAATTTTTATTTATATAATAAAAATAAAGTGTAAAAAAGGCCTGCATAACAAATAGACATGTAAAAGACAACGTGAGTTAAAAGTGTGCATATACCTTTCTTTAGAGTATTCAAAAATGTTATATATATATATATATATATATATAAAAACGAACGTTCCTTCGAAGCGACAATTTTCCTTTTTCCTTTTATCCTTCTTTTATCGATCGCATCGATCGACAAATCTCGATCGATCGAACAGTATTTCCATTTCGTTCGCTCGAGACATTGATTTAACATAACGTCCGAGGAGGTCGGGGTTCGAGTGCCACCCTTTATCTTAATACGAGTCGTATAGGCAAGTCTATACAGGGCGCTGTTGGATCGTCCATTGTTGCGATCGAACAAATAGCCTTGGAGCACCGCGCGATCCATTCGTGTTAACCCAGTTCCCCTACGATTTCAGGAGGGGACCAGACCTTCCTTCCTTCCTTCCTTCCTTCCTTTCGATCCACTCGGGGGTTGGTTCTAGCGCGACAAATCCATTGGAGAGAAAGAGAGAGAGAGAGAGAGGCGGCGTTTAAAGCGGACGATAATTTGAGAGAGAAGAGGAGGAACTCGTGAAATTCGTAGCGACGCGTATTTGTTCGTTCATTCCAAGGTTTGTCGTCTGCAATTTTCCTGGCTCCGTGTCGCGGCTGGGACACCTTTCTCTCTCTCTCTCTCTCTCT
>NW_006264116.1:6511-7208 GCF_000469605.1 Apis dorsata
GGCGAGTTGGATCGATCATCCAAGAAATTAGAGGCAACCGACTGTTTGACGATCCCCGTGATTCTGAAGTTCGGTCACAATGGTATTTCTGAAATTGCTTCGATCGGCTGCTTAACGACGCGTATCTCGCGCCTCTTACGAGATCAACTCGTTTCGGAGAATTTTGGAAAGTTTTGAAGTCAACGGAGAAGTCGATCGAAAGCAGTTTGGAATAGAGTGGTTTGAACACTGATAATATCGAAAATATCGAGATCGATGATCTTTCTTCGCAGATTTTGATTCTTGATTCGCAAAAAGATGTTCAACGTGTATACGATAGTGTCGATACGAAGGATATCGGTATTTCCAACAGCGCGTTTGCCGTGATCGAGTGGAAAATTATGGAGTGAGATGGAGGGAAGGGTTGGTTGGAAAGTGGGTAGGTCGAGGGAAAGAAGCGAGAGACGAAGGGGTGGTCTCGAAGGTCCCGGTCACGCGAGGGTTTAATCCTGTGCAATAAACTGACCCGTCGTTTCGCGGGACCACGTCTCGTGTCTCTTTCACCCCTCGTTCTATCGACCAAAATTACTATCCCCTCTTATTATCGCCTGTGTATTACCAGCGTGTGGATCGATTATCATATCTAAATTTCTCTCTCACGATTTTTCTCTTGGCTTACATATATATATATATATATATATATATATATATATATTTG
>NW_006264116.1:7242-7859 GCF_000469605.1 Apis dorsata
TTTGATTAAACGCATTTCTGTACGTGTTGAGATACATACGTGTATAGATATGTATATCTTCCGTGTTTTGCCTTTTTTTTTATCGATAGAAAAAAAAAAATTGGATACATAGGTTGCCGTTATTATTTTGTCAGCCTGTTGCAAAAGTTTCCTCCTCCCGGATGCACGTTGTTTCTGTTTCTCCTTTGTTGTATGCTTTTTCCGGCGTATCACAGCGCCCTCTAGCCTGCCCGCAGGATATTCGCGTTCCACCATATTTCCTTTCCGCGCAAATTTTCTCCCACGTCTCTCGCCTCTTTCTTCTTATCGTAAAAATCTTATCGTAAAAATATATTATTCAATTTTTGAATAATAAAATCTCGTAACCACTTGGGCTACTATGTAAAAATCTTATGGGACGAAAACATCCGAAAATAAACGATGAGGCAACGAAAGTATCGAGATGACGACAAATTTCGTTCGCAAATATAAATTAATTATTTAGAAAAGAAACGTCGAATCAAAAAACGTAATTAAAAATTTGGACGAGTAATAATTTTTATAAGTCTCTCTCTCCCTCTCCCTCTCTCTCTCTCCTCTCTCTCTCTCTCTCTCTCTCTCTCGATCTTTGCGGCGTG
>NW_006264116.1:7868-12304 GCF_000469605.1 Apis dorsata
TCAGTGTCATTGCACGTTAATATACCAAGCGAGCCACGCTTTCCTTTTTTTTCTTTTTTTTCTTTCTTCTTTTTTCCGCTCCGCTCCTTCTTCGTTCCCTCTCATGCCGGTGTGGCGTTAAGACAACCTATTTGAAGTCGGCTCTGCCCGGGGAGAAGATGAGGCCGTCGTTTAATTCCCGTGGAATGCCTTCGTCGTTTGTCACGTCACCTGACGTTTCCTTAAGACGGGAGAAATGTATCCCCGCGAAAATAATGAAACCTTTATTTCATTTCTTTTCACTTCATTTCATTTCGCCGCCCCCTCCGCTGTCCCATCTCATTTCGAGATCCGGACCAGCCTGCACCACCACCGCTTATATATACCGGGTGGCGCGAGTCAACCAGCCGTTTCTCTGCATCTCTGACGCATCGAATGACGCATCATCGAGGGGGGGGCGGCGATCCAATTTTCGAAAATCTTCGAAAAGACGAGAGAATCGGAATCGTTGGCGTATTTATGCGAGTATTTAAGCGTTTGTTAATCGAAGATTTTATCGAAGCGGAATCAAAAGTTAATGGATTCGTTGAACGAGTCGCGTGTAGCTGATTTTCGTTCAATATATTCCGGAGATTGGTTTTTCTTTATGGTCAAAGAGAGACGATAGAGAGAGAGAGAGAGAGAGAGAGAGAAGAAAAGAAGTTACTGGCATTCCCTTTTCTTCCAGGACCTTCCAGTCTCCTTGCTCAATTTCCCAATTCTCGAGCAAACTATGAGACTATTAACTATTAACTCCCTCTGGAGAGATATTTTTGCTTCGAAATTTTCTTTCAAATTTCGCGGAAATCTTTCTCAATCGTGCAAAACATCGTGAAAAAGTAGTACACGCGCACACGGTATAATTTATTTACCCTCCACGATCTCACGTTTCACGTTCTCGGCAAACTCGTTTTCCATTCGTTTATATCGCAAATACCTGAATATATATATATATATATATATGCATATTATGGACCGACAGTTTTAAAAATTATTAATGATACAGGGGATGGACGGATCCCCTTTACCTCTCATTTCCCTCTCCCCTGTCCACCCTTGTCAATCGTATTTACGTTTATCCTCCGCCATTTTCCTTCCTTCAACTTCTATTCCCCCGACTGTGTTAATAATGCGCCTCTGACTGCGGATCAAAGTTTCGTGCGATAGACATCGCGCTCGTAAAGCCGATTAAATTTCCATATTATCCATGGTGTTTGCCTTCCTTCGCTGTCCTTCTCCACGATTCGTATTTTTTCTTTTTTAATTCGTTGAAAATACAATTCGTCACGTTTACAAAAATCCATTACTCGAGATAAATAGAAATACGGGAGAGAGGATTATTCGCAAGGACGATCGATCTCGATCTCGATCTCGAAACGAAAAGGGGTTTATAACGGAGCGAGGGAGGGGAGGGGGGAAATTAGCAATATGCGACAGGGAGGTGGAAGAGAAAGTATGGGTTAACTCGAAATTCAACGAGTCGAAAACGTGCAATAAAAATGTCGATATACATTTATCTCGGGCCGGTTCGGCCGGTTCGGTTCACGTTTGAAAAGTGCAACGTGCACACGCACGACACTTTGTATACGGTGGCCATAAACTTCCTTGACATCGAATACGTCGGAGTAAATCTCCTGTCCCGCTTTATTTTCTCAAAGGTTTTACAGATATCCCGAGACCGATCGAGCTCGAAATTCGAATCGTTCGATGGAATCCTGCATCCCCCCCCCAATTTCCACGATAAAACGGTTGACAGTGAACGACGATCGACAACGGTGTTACGCTTAATCCTATTCTTTTATTACGCTCGTCTTGTATTTAGAATTAGAGGAAATATTGAAGGATGGAGGGAGAAATAATCTTGACTTAAGAAATAAAACCAAGAAATTTTTTTAACAAAAATTTCGCATCCTGTACATCCTGATTCAAGAGTTTTAAAAAAGAATATTTATTTTTTCTTTACTGTATTGTTACAAGAATTGAAAAAAAGAAATTGAATTTTTATCTTCGACTCCAAGAATCAGATTAAGATATGACGCAGAAAATCTTGTCTGTGAAAGAAACGATACATAATTCGTGGTGTTCCATTCCGGGAACGGTTAATTATAACGAGATTGTCGCTCGATGAAGGCGTTAAGTTTGAAGCGACGATCGTGTTGGGCCGCGACTCTAATTCGGTAACTCAATCTTTGTCGAGTAAATCAATTTGACGCAGAGGATGGAGCCGCATCAGTTTGCCGATCCATCGCGTCACGGTTTCCCTTTTTACCCTTTCGCTCTCTCTTTCTCTCTCTTTTTGCTCTTCGACGAGGCTCGATGACGGTCGGTCGTTGAATTTTCACCGAGCATCAACGCTGCCAATCCACGTCTAATCAGAGATCGGTCTTGGAATCGTCCAACTCTTTCCATCCTCGCGATCTCCTCCCGATTTTCCAAGAATTTGATAACACTTCTCGTTTCTTTGAAAATTCGTTGCTCGAATCTTAAATAAAATCGAGAGAATTCTGTCGAATTTTATTATCACACGAAACGTATAATAGTGATAAGATCGATTCTAGAAAATTGTTCTAGGGAAATTTGATTATCGGAGGGGGAATTAATTGAACTCGAAGAACAATGCGGAGAAAATGGCGGGAGACGTGGACAAGAATCTTGGAGGAGCTAAATGGCTCGCATGAATGCAAGTTGGTTCGTTTTTCTTGCCAACCTGTTAGCTCGGTGATGAATCCATAAAGCTGCGGGCACAGAAACTGAGAGAATGAGCCGACGCGTTCCTTATTCCGCCTGATTTACGACGTTTGAAATTAATCTCTATGGGCGAAGACTCTTCTTTTCGACCAATCTATCTTCCACTCTCGCGAGATTGGAGACCAAAATTTGGCCGTATTTTCTCTTTTTTTTTTTTCAAGCGAGTGCAATTAGAACGATAATTTCAACCGTTTCGCGTTTTTTACGAGTCGTGTATTGTACAGGATGATCGATAATTAGAATTATTCAAGAGGTCGGTCAGCCGGAAAGAACGGAAGAGAAAGGAAAAAAAAAGTGGTGAAAAGTTGAAGGAGGCGGAAGTCGCTTCCGCTCTTTTCTTTCTTCAATTCTAAAGACTTCGCTTTTATGGTTTGGCTCCTTTTTATTCGGCTCTTGCATATTATCGTTGGATCGTGGGTTTAAAATTTAACGATTGTATTTTTTTTTTGATGATGAAAAGTGATTTAGGATTTTTAACGATATTTCTTGAATAACTTTATTCCGTTTCGATGCATTACTCGTATTAATTCCATTAATTAGGTAACACTTAATTAACAAGTATCCATTTAACGCGAACAATATCCGTAACAACAACGTCCGTTAAGTAGAAACGAAACGAGAGTTTATCGAAATACTCTTCATCCCCAATCCCCATTTTACGTAATAGCTTTCCTCGGTATCTACTTAAAAGAACAATACCTAATTACATCATTCGCTAAATTATATTACCCGTCACGGTTGATATGATTATTTCGAGAATAAATTTTACGTGGATTTTAGAATTATATTTTACAATTTCTTTGAATCGTTGATTAGAAAATCTACCCGGTATATAGAAACAAAATAAATCTAATTACCAAAATTAGATTGATTAATTAATGATCATGTCCTTTGTATTCGAATAATAATCGTACAATGGATAACGAATAATCGTATTCGCGATTGATAAAAATCCATTTCGAAAAGGAGACGTGCAACCGATCGGGGAGCGTTGATCCAATATTTCATGGTGCATCGCGGAAAAGACGGAATACGGGATATAGCAAACGCGAAATAATAAAAGACGGATGTAAAGGAGGGAGAATTCTCGATCTCGATCCTCGAGCCGTGCATCAGCGATCCGGATGTTGTCTCACGCGTCATAAATTACGACGTCCGCCCACGTCGGAGGGCGTGCGGCGTTTCAAGAAATTATTCAACTGTCTCTGCGGGATTGCCGGTGAAAAATACAAAAGGGGGTATGATTTATAACCGATCGTGCTTCTTATGCATTGAATGTTTACCACACCGGGCACGTGCCGCTCGAAGAAATGAAAAGAGAGCGGACGTGTCCGCTCCTCACGTAGCTTCCGGCCCGGAGCGCAGGCCGTGATACTCGATTTCCGATACTCGATCCGAAGCTCGAGAGTATCGCGAAACGATATCGTTCGTTGTGACAAATTGCACACCCGGAGTATCGTTGATTGAATCTTCGAGGCGTGTCGGAGCACTTTTCGAGTGTACAGTTTCTTTTTAACGCGACTCGATTTTTAATTTAATTACAGTGATCTGGTTTCGCGTTCTCGAGCGATAGAGAAATTGGGATCTTTTTTTTTTTTTAATTTTTGACAAATTGTAACTAGTAATTGATATTTTTAATTTAGATATTAATTATTTTTTTTTGTAGGAGT
>NW_006264116.1:12438-15205 GCF_000469605.1 Apis dorsata
TATGTTGTAACGAATGTTTGTTTGAAGAGGAGAATCAACGCGTATCCTTGTACTTCAAAGAAATAACATTCCGTACAAATTGTAACTAGTAATTGATATTTTTAATTTAGATATTAATTATTTTTTTTTGTAGGAGTAGAAGTATTCGTATCTTACAAATTTTGGTCTATACGTTGTAACGAATATTTGTTTGAAGAGAATCAACGCGTATCCTTGTACTTCAAAGAAATAGCATTCCGTAATACGAGCTCGTCTAAACGATGAAAATTATTTTACGCTAAATTTCACACGAGATAAGCGGTTGCCGAGCGTAACCGCACGGAATGAGAGAGGCAATGTATTCGTGGAAGCGAGTGAGTGGCAACACTGACTATACGTCTCGCTATTAAGGACGGAGGAGAGGACGTAAAAATGTAATAAAAATGGAGGAGGAGTGGAAAAGGAAGAGGGATATACAAGAGGAATATTCATCGGAACGACGAAGGCAGGAATAGCCGCGTAACTTATATTTTTGATTTGTTGCGCTTTATGCATCGTAATGCTCGCCTCTCCATAAAATTGTTCATCATTCAAGAGAGACAACAGTTAGCTTTGCCTCGCCTTGCTTCCACGGCTCATTATTCGCTTAAGATCCACGACTCGTTCTTTTTTCTTCTTCTTCTTCTTCTTTTTTTCCGCGGAAATCTTGTCATACACGCGGACATTTTATTCTAGGTCTTGCCGACGGGATGTTAATAATGAAATGAATATTTCGAAACGTCGCGAGCTGGGAAAGGAAGAAAGAATAATTTATTATATAACATAGATTACCATTATATACATATCGAACAAATTTATCGTATAATCATTTTTCTTCTTCTGAATTTATCGTTATAATTATTATTTGCTCGTTCGTCGATGTGATTTTTTTCGCGAAAATCGAAGGCGTAATCCCGTTTTGGAACAAAAGATTCGTTGATTACGTTTGTCCGTGAAGCATCCGGAAAGTTTTACGGAGAAGTAATGGCGAAAGCTGTTTTCTTATGGATCTCGCCTCTCGGCTACTTTAATTACTGAGATTGAAACTCGGGAGTTGAAAGTTGTTCGCGGCGAACAAAGACGCGACAGGTCGAGTTCGTTAGCTGGCTGGTACAACACGATCGTTATCGCCGCGAGTTTCGACGTAAGAAAGAAAAAATCTAATGACTCGGCACGGCTCGAGAACGTCGTATTACGTTACGTCGCCTTCACGAAAATATTTATCGTTCCCCCGTGCCTCGCGTGCACAATTACGTTCCAAAGAAGTATCTTTTTTATCTTTAAAAGAATTGAAAAAGCAACGATCGTTTACGAGTAAAGAGGAAGAAGAAGAAGAAGAAGAAGAAGAAGAAAGAAACTAAAAACAAGAGATCTTTCGTTGATCGAGAATGCGAACAAGATTTGCACAAAGAGTTGCCTGTAAACTTGGAAAAGATGGAGGGTTTCAAAGGCTTAAACGAAGTTGAATCGTCGTCCGGGTGCCCAGTTTCTCGGAAATTTTTCATCAACCAAAGAGTACCGTTTGATCCCTCCGGATGACACAAAAGGTCGACGCGGCTCCATCTTATCTGGGACACCGGTTCGAAACTTTTTCCCCGTACGGAATAGATTAGAGAACTCTCCCCGTGTTTCCATTCGATACTATCCGATTCAACGGGATCGAGTGATATTCCATCGGTTAAACCCGCTCCACCACTCTTTCGTGTATTTCGCTCTTGCGTATATACTATATATATATACGATATATACACGTGTTTGTCGTTGTTTGGCCCGCGTTTGGATCGAAACCGCGTAAAATCTGTTGGTGATTTCGCGGATGGGTCGTTGGGAATCAAAAGGCTCGTTTCGAAACGAGGCTGCCGATGGTCGTGCAACGGGCAAACCGTACCGTATAAACCATATAAACCGCGAAACCGTACGACAGTTTACGCTCTGACGCTCCCTGCTCTGTGACACGGTTCACTGGGTCAACCTGCCCTCCCAATTTTCCATCGTTGAAAACGTTACGATGCTTATCGAAGCGTTGATCGGTCGAGGATTGAAAGTGAAGGGTAGAGGAAGAGGGTTTGGCCTGCTTCGAGGTCGAGGATCGGGAGTCGAGTTTGATCATTCGGCAAAGGAGAAAATTGAGGCGGCATAAAGGGATAAATTTATGTCGTCGATAATCGTGGTTGCCAGGAATCTTCAATTGCAATTTTCCTTTCCGATCGATCCAGTTTCGATCGTCGTAAGAATCATTTCAGGAGCTTTGCAATAATTTCTCGAATCTTTGAACGATCAAGAGCGAACGTCAGTTATTAACGTTGCAAATTATCAATTTTTTTCTCTTATCTAATCGATTCATTTTCTATCGCCGTAAGAATCATTTCAGGGGCTTTGTAATAATTTCTCGAATCTTAACGTTGCAAATTATCAATAATTTTTTTATATTTAATCGGTCTATTTTCGATCGTCGAACGAATCATTTTAAAGTTTTGCAATAGTTTTTGGAATCTTCGAATAGTCAAAAGTAAACGTCAGTTGTTAACGTTGTAAATTATCAACAATCAATTTTCTACTGTTCTAATATTTAGAGGAGGATTTATTTTCGATCTATTGAACGAACCATTTCAAATCTTCAAACATCATTACTTCCATAGTCGAGAGCAAACGTCAGTTGTTAACAGTTGTTAAATTATCAACAATTTTCTACTATTCTCATATTTAATCCATTTTCGATCGATTGAACGAATCTTTATTTCGAATTTTG
>NW_006264116.1:15618-16980 GCF_000469605.1 Apis dorsata
TACTTCCAACGTTGTAAATTATCAACAATTTTCTACTATTCTCATATTTAATTTTCGATCGATTGAACGAATCTTCATTTCGAATTTTGGAACATCGTGGTATTTCGTCCACGGTGAAAAGCAAACGAACGATCGGTCGTTAACATTTGCTCGCAATTTCTGGTAAAAGTCATATTCAAATTTATTATGGTCATCCATGCGACTCACTTTCCACTATTTCGATCGATGCAGATTAATACAGGGTGAACACCGGTGCACGAAGCGTGCTTGTATTACTAAACGATAGCGTTAGCTAGGGAATCTAGTTGAGGGAAGGTTACCTATAGACTCGGTTGCTAGTTGGTAACACTGGCGCGTCTTGCTCGTTATAACCGCAGACTTGCCGGCTCGGTGTATGGGCTCGGAAGGCGGATGGAGAGTGCAGGGGGTTGGAGGAGGCAAACGAGAAATGTGTGTAAGAGCTACACGCGAGGAATAAACGTTGCGGCTACGTCCATCAACCGGGGTCTCGTAATACGTTGGTCAGGATCCCTCTGTCCCTCTCCCCTTGATAAAAACCTCGATCCCACTTGGCGCGGAAATCATCCTTCCGCCAACCATTTTGGTAATTGAGATTATTGCGTGCGCGTGGATCAAACTTTCTTTTTCGAGCTTTCAATTCAACTGGATATCTAAATTTTTTACACATTTTCCTGATTTTAAATTCTGAAGTAAATTTTAAATTCGAAGTGGAAAACGAATAGGAGGATCCAATTAATTATCGATTCTCCCTTTTTCAAAATTTTTATAAAATATCCCGTAAGATTTTTACGATATTCGGTATTTTTTACGAGAACGAAAATTCCAATTTGCACATCTCTATAATCGAATTTTCAACTCAAAATTATCCCTTCCCCTTTTTTTAAAGTAATCAATTCAAACGAGATTCTTATACCAATTCTCTCTAGCTTCCTTTCGGACCCTCCTAAGATTTTCACGATATTCGATATTTTCCACGAGAACGAGAATTCCAACTTGCACATCTCTATAAACATTCAAGCTTTAAACTCAAAATTATCCCCCGCTTTTTTTAAAGTAATCAATTCAAACGAGATTCTTATAATAATTCTCTCTAGCTTTCTCTCAAACAATTTACACACCTCTGTGAACATGCTATTTGCGCGTTCCAAAATGCTTCCTTTTTTAGAAAAGTAATCAATCCAAACGAGATTTTTATATCAATTCTTTCTAGCTTCCTCTCGAATTCTCCGCTAAGATTTTCACGATATTTGATATTTTCCACGAGAACGAGAATTCCAACAACTTGCACATCCCTATAATCAAACTTTCAACTCAAAATTATTCCTTCTCCTTTTTTTAAAG
>NW_006264116.1:17266-18794 GCF_000469605.1 Apis dorsata
ACATTCAAGCTTTCAACTCAAAACCACCTTCCCTTTCCTCCTTTTTTTTAAGTAATCAATCCAAACGAGATTCTTACAATTCTCTCCAAGTTCCTTTCGAATCTTCCGCTAAGATTTTCACGATATTCGATATTTTCTACAAGAATGAGAATTCCAACAACTTGTATCCCTATAAACATTCCACTTAAAACCATCCTTTTTTTTAAAGTAATTAATTCAAACAAGATTCTTACACCAATTCTCTTTAAATTCCTCTCGAATAATTCACACACCTCTGTAAACATCCTCGCGTTCCAAAACGCCTCCTTTTTTAAAAAAATAATCAATCCAAACGAGATTCTTACACCAATTCCCTCAAACTTCACTACTCGCGCATTCCACTTACGAAACGCCTCCTTTTCCACTTTCCTCCTTGGCCGATATTCTTCTTATCCCGCCTCGAAATCGAAACCCCTCCATTCCGGAAAAATCTCGCGTGGTATAAACGACAAGGAAGGAGAGAGAGAGAGAGAGAGAAAGAGAATAGAGCGCAGATATCGGAAGTGGTGGCTCGTTACAGGCCGTCGTCTCGTCAAGTGGCGAGGGACTCTCGCCAACGCCGAGCGGATTTAAAACTACTTCACACTAGATTACGCAAATGGGATGACGATAATGCGCCGAATCATTTCCCCCGCGCGGAAATTCCATCGAAGAAACCCGATCCACGGATGGATTCCTCTCCTCCCCCCGAAGAGGATACCCTCGATGGCGTCACTTACCACGCAGGAACGGCAGCCGGAATACGCTTCGGAATTCCAATGCAAATGGTAACGACCAGGAAACGGGCCGAGGCCGTTTGGCCACCACCGCGCGTTGGATGTTGGAAAATCCTATTTCCCATCCACCAGAGACTGAGTCGGGCAGAGTCCTCCCTTTGGATGTCGTCCATGTTTGCTTTTTAACCTCGGGGAAAAAGGCGGAATCGTTTTCCCGATCCCGTTTACGGGACAGTGTTTCTGGTTTAAAAATCTGCTTCCCCGGTTATTATCCCAGGTGGAACGAGTTGGGGAATTATATTCGCAGGATTTTATCTCGAATGGTCGATATTCGAAGAAGAATAAATGCATGAATATTTGCAACAGAGATATATTGGAGAGGGACGATACGATAGTTGTTATATAAATTTAGAAAGAAGGGGAGAGCGATCGAAGAGTGGGATAATGTTTCGAGCGTTTCGAAATTGATTAGAAATTTGAGTATATCTTTCTACTCATTGTTTATGCAAAACGAACGAAACAGGGTTCCTTGTTTGTATAATATAACGTAAGTGGTAAGTGGATTTGTTGCGTGAGTGTATTTCCACTTTCGATGAGATTGCCGATATTTAAATTTCCCGCGTAAAACTCGGGCGAGATAATAAATACGAGAAAGGAAATTAGAAAATTCTTGGAGATCTCTTGGAATCGAAATCGAGAAGAAGCTCTCGTCTCGAATAAGATGGTTTTTTTTCCAGCAGAAGCAAAATCGAGAGCAGCAAAATATATATATA
>NW_006264117.1:0-200 GCF_000469605.1 Apis dorsata
TTTAGTTTTCCTTAAAAACTAAATTAGTTTGTATATTAGAAAAGAAAAAAAAAGTAAATAAAAATGACAGTATGAAGTTTTCCTTTGAGATGTTTAAATGTTGAAATAATTTAATATCTAAAATAAAAAAGATAATAAAATTGTATATTTTTATAAGGAATTAAGAGATTTATTAGAAAAAATAGAAAACAGATAATAAA
>NW_006264117.1:412-639 GCF_000469605.1 Apis dorsata
TAAAAGATCATACTTGAAAATGAGCTTACATATGCTTTATTACTCAGTTTTATTCTTTTTACAATGAATAATAAATATTTTTTGCAAACCAATTTTATTACAAATGAATTGTTTATAATTTCCCGAATTATTCCGCTTAAAATCGAGACATCATAATTCATCATTTTTAAAGTAAATTTGAAGAATGTAAAATTAAAATTGATAAAATTTATTCAAAAATATATAAT
>NW_006264118.1:0-1780 GCF_000469605.1 Apis dorsata
TAACCTAATACTATGCTTACAATACAGTATAGTTGCGGTACTACATATATAGTATTAACAATGAAACACACATGAACAAAATATTAAGTAAATGAATTTGAAAATACAAATATATTAATATTATATATTATATAATATATATTATATAATATTAATATTAATATATTTATACTTTAAATAATGAATTAAAAACATGAATATAATAATAATAAAATATCTCAATATTTTGAAGCAGTTCAGATTTTAGAGATAAAGTTCAAAATTACGAAGTACAACTTTGGAAAAAGAGACTTTAAAAACTTTATCAATTAACTTTATCAAAGTCTGCTAAAATGAAAAAATGATATAATAAATAAGTTAAATGATATAATAAGTAAACAAATTTGGAATCCATAAATTTTTAACAAAATCATATTTCACTTCATTATTAATGATTGCTATTAATATTATTAATATTTATGTACATTGAAGATAAACATAAAAAAAGCAACTATCTAACTTCTATTATCTAAATATTTTTTAATTAATTTTTAATTTTTAATTCAAAATTCTATTATATATTATAGCTTGTATGGAATTTCAAAACATTCATTATTTTTATTCCTAAATCTCATTTGGATTTTTCAAACATTAGTCAGCACATGTAATATTAAATAAATTCTACACGCGCAATATTAAATAAATAATTGTAAATAAATGTTACAAACAATATGAAATCTATTATGAATATATTCATAATAACCGATTCATAGAAAGAAATTATAAACTTCAAAAAACATCACTTCATCGTTTCTTCTGATTTTTCATCGTTCTTTCATCGTTTCCTCTGATCTTCATGAATTTTTGCGAATTTTTATAAAAAGACACATACCGATTATGTCAAAATTAGATTTATATATCGGGAAAGCAGCAGATAACGTATCAGATTAACCAGCAACGATGGATTGGATCAAGGTTTCGGATGCAACACCAGTGTCAGAACTGTGAGATACAGAAATAAAATATGGCAGAAAGCATCATTTCATGAGTCGTGCGTGCATATTTCGACAATAATAACTCGTGGCTAATATCAATATCGTGGAAAAAACGAGAGAACGAAGCTGGTTAATAAATTTCGGTAAAAAAGAAACTGTTTCATGTCTGGTTGTCTCAAGCTGAAAAGAAAAAAAAAAAAAGAGGAAGAGAAGAGCTTTTGTTCGAATTCATGATAAGAAAATTCTATTTTGTGCATTAAAAATAAAATTTCTGTATAAAAGAATCTGTATAAGAATGAATTTTTATATCGTTACTGAAACTGGACGAATTAATTATTTTTTGAATTTTTGACATTGAATAATAGATACAAATAGGAATATATGAAATATTTTTTTAATTTTTTGTTTTTTAACATAGCGAATTTTAGAATAAATATAAATCAAAAAATCAACGAATTTTAGAAAGTTTACAAAAAACATTGCATAAATATTGCAACTTTTGTAAATTTTTTTGAAGTTAAATCAAAATTAGACAACAATAGAAATTTGAATTTGAACTTCTGAGAAAAATAAATTATGAAATTCAAATATTAATAAATATATTTTAACGAATCTTAAACGATATAATAATTCTAAATAGAATAAAGAAATATCTAATAATATGATTTTTTGAAAAAATTTTTAATAAATACAGTGAATATAGAAAATATTTACATAGAAATTAATTTTAACAAAATTATCGAATTTTATTTGTATGATAATTTAAATTTTTATAATTTAACATAATTTTAATATTAATATAAATA
>NW_006264118.1:2203-6083 GCF_000469605.1 Apis dorsata
TAAATATCAAGTTTTTTACATGATTACGTTCGTAATAAATGATGATGATATTTGTTGGTAATAAATATAATAATCTCTAATTTTTAATAATTTTTAATTTTTATTATTAACATATATTAATTTTTATTAATAACATATATTAGAACTTATTATTATTTGAATTTACCAGTATTAATTATAATTACCAGTATATTAATATTAATTAATATATCAATATATATCAATATATTAATATAATTATAATAATAATATAATCAGAATAATCAAGTTATTCGAATATTTAAAAAATTTAAACTAATAATTTAACTAATAATTTAAAAGTTTAAAAATAATCATATTATTTAATAATTACAAAAGTGATCTTTTATAATAAATGTTGTAAATTAACGTTGATAATTACATTAAGCAAAGAAAAATTAATGAATAGAACATTCATAATTTATTTAGAGACAATAAAAAAAAATGATCATTTTGATAAATCAAAAATATGATTTATCAAATTTGATTTTAATCTATATCTATTTATCATTTTATTTAATTAAGTTATATATTTTATTATTCAAAGAGTTTTGATTGAAATAAATTTAATATGTAATCATTTTTAATAATTCTATTTGAAATTTCTTAACAATAATATATATTTGGATATACTTATTTAGATTTAAATATAAATATATATTGATTTAAATTGGAATATTTAAATTTTATTTATAAATTTTATTAGATTGGAATATTCAAATATTTTTTATTTTGCAATTGAGTATCTGCATAAATAATATGTATGTATGTAAACGATGAAAAAAATTATAAATTATATACAGTATAATTATTTTTATTCGATCAATTATTAATAATTATTAAAAATTAATTATATTGAGATATTAAACAGTACAGAATGATGTTGCGAAAATAATGTCGTTTCTATAAGAAAAATTTGAAAGAATTCTTTGGAATTGTATATTAAAAATTATTAAAAATTTAGCGTGACTGGAATATGAACATGGTTTTAAAACTTGAGACATTTTCCAGGCATATCAATCAAATTAGGCAATCATTCTAATTGAGAAGAATTATTATAAATACTTGCAGATCATTTTCTTGGTATTGTATGGATAGCATAGCTCCTTAGTCTGATTTAGAATTTTTCTTAGGAATATCGTTCAATCAGGAAGCTGGTTCACAGTGTTATTAACTGCTTGTATATCTCACCGAAGACCCGCGGTGATCTCGAGAGAGATCGTGGAGAGAATTTTAAAGAGTATGATCATTTGGGAAGATGTTTTTGAACATCAGAACTATTTGAACCTTAGAATTCTTTCGAAATCAGAATCTTTGTAACATTAGAATTTCTTATTTCTTCAAATTTTAGAATCTTAGAATATTAGAATATTCTAAACTCTTGAATTTTAACTTCGAATAAACACAACTTTAGAACTTAAATTTAATGATAAATACAAATCTTCATTATTCATATGAATTTTGTTCTTGATAGAACTTCGTGAACAACGAATTTTGTAATAAATTAATTTTATTAAATTAATTTTATTTATTTTATTTATTATATATCTAATTAATTTTATAATTAATTATATATCATAATTCCAAAAGTAGGTTGGAACTAAAATATATATTAATAACACATAAGTAAACTTGTCTTTATATATAACTGTAAATAAAATATTATTACTTTTTATTTACTTTACTTACAATTGTTCTCTTTACAATTCAAAAAAGAAAGCATTATTAAATTTAATCATGATGAAATATCGGATATTCGGATCCAAATACTCAAATACTCAAACCCTGATTTCAATTCAGATTTTATATAACAAATAATTCGAGAATTATGATAGTAAGAATATTGGTGCAAATTCGACTATTTAAACCAATCTTTGGCAACCAGAAGATAAATCAAAAATTGCAAAAGAAAAAAATAAATCCCTAAATTGATATTTTTTTATTTTATTATTTACTTTATTTACTACTAACTTACTACTAACGAGCAAGATTATTAAAGTTCCAATTTCATTGATTGAAATACACTAATTAGAATATTTGCCAGCAATAGAATGTGTATCTTAGTGAAAATGGCTTTCATTTCGTGGCGATAAATTGAGCGAGGGCACCATTTTATAGATGTTCATGGATCGTTTGTCTTGTTCATAGCAATACGGACACAGTAATATGACTAGCCACGACTCACAAGGAATTTTCTACCAAACATTAGAACGAATTCACTACTCTGGAAATCCTAAACCTGATCATATTTTCAGTCCTTGTATTTGGCGCTTCGTAACGTTGACATGGTTGCCACGAGACCTTCATTTTAATTGGAAAAAAATCGCGAATACTCTATTACTACTTCGATGCGTATTTCTGATCCAGGTGAAAGTCAGCAATTGTAATATTTTTAGTAGTTGGTTTTAATTAACTTTTGTGGAACAGTTTATATTTAATTAATCATTGTTAAAATATTTAAGAGAAAATTAATAATTTTTAATAATATTATTAGATTTGTCTTGCTCGAATTGAACAAAAATGAATGAAATAATGTGATTAATTAGGCAATTTTTCAATAAGAAATATTGCAACTTATTTTTATTAAATCAATGTTAATCAATAGCAATTTTGAGAAAAAAGTTCTGTTAAATAAGAATCTTTACAAATATTTTTTTTTTATCTTAATTTATATATTTTCTTTCTTAACTAATCTAATGTACTAATCCAATAAATTTAGATATATTCATGCTACATAATACATTTTATTTATATTTCTAATTTTTTTATAAAATAATTCCCTTTTAATTCTTTTAACACTTTTTTACTATAAGGAAATTTTCATAAGCTAATTAATCATTTTCTAATTAACTATTATTTTTTAACCATTTCTTAACATATTTAATAAAAATAAATTACTATTTCTATTTTTTTTATTTTGCGAAAAGATTATTGTAATGATTTGTATAAATTAAAGACTTAAATTTCATTTTACAAATATAATAATTTCATTACTTTGTATTTCCTTTCTACTCTTTCAAAAATTAATTAATTATTTAATAATTGAGGAAAATACAGTAATTGGATCGTTTATTTTTTTCAATTCTCTTTCACTAATGATTATATAAACAATTCTCTTTAATTAATGAATTATTCATATACATAGATATCTATGTATAGCATTCATATAGAATTCAGAATCATAATTTTGATTTTGTTTATTTTTTATGAGATTTATTACAATTTTTTGAACTGAGATTATTTGTGAAATAAATAATAATATTTACAGAATATAGATAAGATAATTGCAGAATCACAATAGATTGAACGAAGAAAATACTATTGGATAAAATTACTATTGGTTACATATATTGCACATGAATTGTAATTCACGAATTGCCATGTGACAGAATACTCAAATGCGTATTACATATGAGAATTTCGTATAAAAGAAGTCTAAAAATAAATAAAACACAACTGATTATCCGAATTGAAATTTTTTCGAATAAACGTTTCTTTTGAATAATCAATTAAAAAGAACTATATCTATAAATATATGAAATTAAAAATTAAACGATTTTTAAATTTAAAAAATTAAAAAAATTACATAAACATTTATTACGTAAAAAAAATACATAAAAAATTAAAAAAAAATTAATCATTTTATATTATTGAAATTTCAGATTATAAATATTTTTAGATATGTTAATTTAAATATATACTGTTTTAATAATCATTTTGTGTTTTAATAATTATTTATTGAGTAATTGAAATTATTTTAATAATAATAATTTATTATTAATAATTTATATTTTACTAATATATAATAATATTTTATACCTAGATTGGAAATTTTATACAAATATAAATTATATAAATATTT
>NW_006264118.1:6515-7559 GCF_000469605.1 Apis dorsata
ATTTTTATTAATTTTAATAATCTAAATTTTTTATATATAATTTGTTTTTTCTTTTTTTTTTTATTTATTAAATTCTTCTTTCAATTATTTTTCACGATCAGTATTAATAAAAAGAATTTAAAGTATATTTTTTATTTGAATTGAAATTAGATCATAAAACTTTTACAATGTTTTAAAATAATTTAATTTAGCTTTTATTTGTGAAAAAAATGATTGAATGCTACTGATAAAAATTAGTATAACGAAAATTAGTATTATTATAGAAATAAAAGTATTCTATTAATGTCATTTTTTTCTTATATTATGTATTCTTTATGTATTTTATATATATATACATATATATATATACATATATAATAGTTACAATGCTCTCTTTTTCTCTCTCTCTCTCTCTCTATATATAAATATATATATATAAACATTTCATATGTATTTTATAAGCGTATGCATATATTTAGAAATATCAATGAATGTTATAAATATAATGAATAATATATAATGTTAAAAATTAAAAAATATTAAAAAGTAGGAAATAATAAATAATAAATATTGTTATATAATACATAATTTTGATAATTCTATAATTAATAATTCAATAATAATTAATAATTCAATATATCAAATATGCAAAAAATATATAAAAAATATGTATAATATAAATATCTTTGAAATCGATAAAACAAATTTCTATGTTACTTCTTCATTTATTTTCTATAAAAATATATTTTTCCATAATATATATATATATATATATATATATGTACATATACATAATAATATATATTTGCAATCTATTATATATATAACATTTATTCATTTATAAAATGTACCGAATATTTCTTAATAAAATAAAACGAAAATTTGTTTGATTTCTAGCATTGAGATGAGTGATATCGGTTAAATCATTTTGGATTCTTTTGTACAGTTACAATTTGTATATATCTGTAATATATAGTATATATCTGCAATCTATATGTGACAGATGTACATTATCAAGAAATGAAGAGAATTTAAGAATTTCTTTTTGGCTATTTTATTATAAAT
>NW_006264118.1:7613-11074 GCF_000469605.1 Apis dorsata
TTAAAATAAAAATTATTTTATATTAAATTTTATTCTTTTTTTATTTTAAAAACTTTTAAAAATAAATAAAGTTTTTTCAAAAAACATTTTGCATTCTATGCTTCTTTTAATTATCAATTTAATCTAAAAACCTGCTTAATCAAATTGAAAAAATCTATTCAATTTTATGAGAAGCATAAGATAAGTACTTATATATCCCCTATAACCTCATCGTTCGTGTGCTTCTCTGTCTAATTAATGACACTGTGGCTCGCAATTAAAAATTCAGCCACGCGGCTTACCGACAATGACCACCTGCCGATCACAATCCTAGAGACCGCTTTCAACAAGGACGATAACGCTGTGTGACCATCGTGGAAAACGGCAGGGAACAGAGAAAGGGAGACGGTCGTCGATGAAAAAGAGACGAGGCAAAAATCGCAGCACGATGTTTGCATGGCGAAAGCGATCAAGCGGTTTTCATCAGCGTTACTTGACTCGATGGTGAAAACGATGGCTAGCCGATATATTGCTCTTTCCTCTTCACTTCAGCTAGACTGCTTCCTGCCTGGATAAATCCGTTTTGAGATCGGAGAGAGGAATAGAGAGATTGATCGCGTTTAGTGAACGAATGGTTCGATTATAAAATATACAGGGTGTTAATATATTCCTTGAGTATATTGGGAGAATAAAAGGAAGCATCTTTGTCTTGTTTCACTAAATATAAATTTTAATTGCTTACAACTTAATAAATAAATTTCAATTGATATTTTTGTAAACTAAGTTTGTTTGTTTTAGCATCTAGAATGAATTCTTTAAAAATATCTTACGAATATATTAACATTTTGAGCATATTTATTTATGTGATTATATGAAAAGTAGTTTGATCAAAAAACTAATAATATTCTATCTTTATGAATATTAGTCACATTAAATTGTAAAATAAATTTCGTATTTCTTTATAAGAAATATTATATCTTATATTATATATATTATATTATATATCTTATATCTTATAATATTATTATTATTTAATACTTTATAATATTAAATATAATTGATAGATTAATGTTCTGAAAATATTGAAATTAGAAATAATTTTTGATGATGAATATTATATCATATTATAATGTTATATTTATATAATTCTATTAAAATCAGTTGATATTAAAGAAGTTATTTAGTTATACATATATATATGTGCCAATATATAAAATAATATTTAACAAAATATCATTATAAAATCTTATCTGAAAATATAATCTATGGAAATATAAAATTTCAGAAATATTAAATAAAAAGTTGCAGGTATTGAATAAAATAAATTAAGAGATTTTGTAGTTCGTCTATAATACAAAAAAATAAATAAATAATATATGAAAGAAATAGACAAACAGAATATAAAAGAATATGAAAGATATTCAAAAATAAAGAAATTAATAATAATCACTATTGTCCAAAATACTGAATAAATAATCATAAAAATAATAATAAAAATTTTAATGATTTATCTTCAATTATGTATTTTAATAAGTAGAATTATATAAATAACATTTTCGGGACCACTATATTAAAAATATTTGATCTATTAATATAGATTATTAATAAATTGATAATTCAACTCCCATAGGAATTTATTTATTTTCATAACAATTTTTAAAGAATTAAAATTATCAGGTAAGAAAATTAGGAGCAAAAAATATTCAGAGAAAACAAATTTTTACTTTTTATATATAATTGATTATCTTATCTTATATATAAACTAAATTACTAAACTGACTATCATTATTGACTATGTATTTATACATTTATCATAATTAGCTCTACACACCAACATACAATATATCAAAAGAAGCTTTGTTGATAATAAAACAAAAATAAATAATTAATATAACAAAACATAAAATTAAACAAATAAAAAAATGTAAATACAAAAAACTTTCTTATTAAATAAAATATCTCTGAATATTACAATATTTATCTACATATAATATCTACATTCCTAAACTTTTCTTTTCAGATTTGAATTATCCAATATATTAGAGTTCCAAATCGAGGTTTCACTATTAATTTTATGTAATTCAGATTAAAATTACATTTTGTATTATTTTGTTTTATAGCTTTTTGCTATTTTTTAAGATAATAGATTTAAATATTTTTTTATTATAAAATTTGTCTTTTTTAATTAAAAAGTCTTTTTTAATTAAAAAAGTAGTATGTATTTATATCTTCGATATTTGTGAATAGTTTTTTTATTAAAAGACTTTTATAAAGTATAAAATAGATAAAAATTAAATGAAAAATTTGATAAATATGATAAAAGAGATAAATCATTTTAACCAAACTGGAATAATTTTTGTTACATTGTCGAAGTTTGTAATTAACAAGTTCATAGGAAAAATCACTTTTTTTCTGAATACAAATGGTGGCTTTTTTGTACAGTTGCTCTCAATTAATTCAGTTGAATATATTATTTTCTGCTATTAATCATATGACTACGTAGCAAAAATTCATAATAAAATAAATTTTTATAATTTTATCAAAAACGATGATACGAATAAATTTATTATATAATCTAATAGATCTTATCTATGAAAAGACATATTATTTATATTTTATGAAGGATATAAGTCACGTTATAGAAAGCAATTAAATAATGATATTATGTATCATTTCATCTCTAAAAAATGATTATTATATTAGGGAAAGCATTTAAATTTTTGTGATATATATGGTTTAATTTAATAAAGTTAAATATAACATAATAATAATATAAATAATACATTAATTAAATATAATATAAATAACATATTTAAAAATGTTTAATTTTAAAACTATTATAAACGAAATTTCATTAGAATAAATTCAAAAAATTCAAAAATATCATTAAATATTATCATTAAATATTAGAGATATTCTCTCTAAAGAAAAGAGAAAATATCTTTCTTTATCTTCTTCTTTTAAGAATTAATCCTTTAAATAGGAAAATGAAGATTTATAATTTATATAAATCTATAAATTGAATTGATAATTCTGTTTATTTGAAATATAATAATATATAATAATATATATAATATAGTAATATAATAATGTAAATGAATTTGTTTAATAGATATAACTGCTTTTCTTGCTTAATTATTAAATTAAATTAAAGTAATATTGCTAGTTCTTTTAATTATAATTAATGACGGATTTTTAAATATATATATTTATACTTAAATTTAATATTTTTTTCTATCTTATTATTATATTAAAAGATAAACAAAAAATTGAAGGTTTCTAGAATTATTAATATTAAATTTGTTAATTAAATAAATATCAAGTTGTTTTGTGTAAAGATGCTGAGATTGTTTTACATCTAGGAAAGTTACATTTTATTAATTCTTTTAATAGAAAATTATTTATTAAAGAATAGAATAAAAATTATTAAAAAATGTTTATATTTTAAAGTTGTATATAATTATTTTATAATTAATTAAGTA
>NW_006264118.1:11437-13331 GCF_000469605.1 Apis dorsata
AAATGCAAATTCCTTTTTAACAAAATAGTTATTATTTATATATTATATAATAATTAAATTTATTTATTTATTATTTTATTCTTAATTTATTACATCAAAGAATTTTAAAAAGTTTCTCATTAAACATATATATATTTCTAATTATCACATATAATATTGCAAAAATACAAAAAGAAATCAGAATGTGTTTCACATAAATCTATTATAAACAAACATATATAAATTGACTCAAATTCAATCCAACGGTATTCAAATCAATTTATTTTTAATATCTTCAATTTATAATTCATCTGATTTAAAACATCATACATCGCATTGTAGGCAGAATTCAGTAATTTAATTTAATAAATAACAAAAAATCAATTTCATTTAATAATTTTATAATATTTTTTTCTATTATATTATGAAGATTTTAATATTATGAATATCTTGATCTATGCATTCGATATCTATGCATTTAACAAATTTCATATTCACTATATTTAATTTTATTTTGGAATTTCAAATATTTTTCTGCAAACAGAAGAAAGACATTACATTTTTTGATTTAATTTTAATTATCAACAGTTTAAATTTATATATAACAAAAAATTGTTTTTAGTTAATCGATAGAATTTTTATTAATATTAAACGACATTTTAGGTCATCAACATATATATATAGAAAAAATTGGAAAACTAGAATTCTATATTATTTTAAATAGATTACAAGCAACAGTGATAGAACAAATTACTTAAACTGAAAAATAAAACAATTATTTTAAAATATAACTTTTAACAAATTAATATATACAATAGCACCTCGAAATATTGAAAACAATGAAGTAAATGATATGATTCTGAAGTATGTTATATGGATTTATTTATATATTCATTTCGAATGGTTTTTTTTTTAATCAATTAGAAATTTTCCATACTTCTTAATAAATTAAATAATTTATTCTAGATCAAGAATCCCGTATTTATACAGGCATGCATAATATTGCATGAAGAAGAAGGTGCGAGGAAATGGTATTTCACAATGCATGCGTGCACGAGCCACAGGAGACACAAACACAGCCATTTTGCACGCCTCTTGATTGGTAGATGGTCGTGACTTCCAAGGTCGTAGGTCAGCTCAATGCACCTTGCATCTCTAGCTTCGAAGCTAGAAACCAGCTGTGGCATGTCTGACCTTAGGCGAGAGTTGAAATTTAATACATGCGCATAATGATATTTCGATATTTATTCTTGCCTAAAGGATTCGTCCCTTGGACAATCATTGGTGGATTATCATGCTTCGAAGAATTCCATAGAATCAACTTGGGTTCGAAAACGATCTGCCTTCAGGTTGTGTGTTGACTAGGCACACAATCGATTTGAATGCTTTTGTCTATGGGATTATATATGGGGACTCGAGAAGTTGAACGTGGGATTGATCTTGGGTTTTTGGTTTTGATAATCAAATGAGTCTGATTGAAATATAATATATATATAATGTTTATGAGGATTGATGAAAATGTTTGTGGAAAATTAATAAAGAGAATTTTGTTGAAGTTAGAAATATTTGAAGATTTTAATAGTTATAAAACAATAAATAATGAAAAAAAAACAGTTTAATTAAATTTTTCATAAAATGAAAATTAGTCAATTTCATTGATGAAACTTAGTCAAACATGAAATTAAAAAATAGTATTATTTATGCCTATAAATATCAAATTTGAAAAGATATTTCTCACTAGAGAAATAAACTGAAATAAAAAATCATAATTATATGTATATTTATTTTTTAATAGAAAGAAATTTATCTTTAAACTTTCAGATGCAAAAAATTTTTATAAAATGAATTTTTTAATATATAATATTATATATAATATTATATATAATATTATTATATTATTATATTATATATAATA